>NW_028262290.1:64162500-64252500 GCF_047370975.1 Nipponia nippon
GGCAGCTGGCCTCTGTGGGGCTCCCGCTCACGAGATGGCCTCCTGCTTATATTAATGCCATCTGAAGTTAGCGGAGGCGCTGTGCTTTTCCAGAAAGTCCGTGTATCAGCTTGTCTGGTTATGTGGGAATAAACAACATGGAGGTTTCCATCCCTCTTTCTTCATAGGAAGACATGGTAATTTGACACCGGACCTCTTAACCTAGACATCTTTTGTAGAAACTAAATTGCCTTCCCCACGGGGAAGAATTTGGAGGAGACTGTTCGTTTCAATGAATTCAGCATCATTGCCCCACCAGCCCCCTCTCCGCTATGTTACTGCGAAAGGAGACAATTTGGCTCCAAATGCCTAATGCGATTCTTCTTTAAAAAAAATATTTTTAAAATTTCAGTCTTATCTGAGGTTATTGAGTCTATATCTGAGGTTAGCGTTATTAATTCATAGTGACCTTCATGGGCTGAGATTGCTGTGCATGTTAGCACATACTGAGTGAAAATATTGCTGTGAAATGATAGACTGTATTTATAGACAACAGGGCAAAATCCTAGCTTCTATTAAAAAAAATACTAAAAAGACAGCATTTACACACTTTTAACGAGTATTGAGCTTGCCCAAATGTCTCAAATTGGTCCAGAGGTTTGGAATGAAGAATTATCATTTGAAGATGAACAATACGAGTTCTGCTGCAATTTCAGTAGCAATCCCCAGACCTGTTTTCTTTATGTCACGAAAACTTTAGAAACATAAACAGTGCTGAATTGCCACTGGTACTGAATAATGTGGCTTTTATTGTTGCCTGGGCTCTTCTGTATATTGAAGAAAATAATTTAATACTTATTAATAAATAGGGGGTAACTAAAGATGACTGTGATCTAGTCTGTTGAAAATTTCTCAGTACCCTTAATTTGTTAGTAAATTCAATATATTTTATTTAAGCAGAATCATATATACAGTATATTAACTTTTTTTCCAGGCAATCTTTACTCAGCACAGAAAGGCCAGATGTATGGGAATTGTAAAAAATCAGGATATGCATAAAAACTGTTCAAGTGCATAAAGCAGCCCCATCTGGAAGACATCTAACAGAAATGAAGTTGTACAAAACCATTCCATTGATAATAAAGCTAATTTTTATGGGTCTGACAAGTATGTAATTATGTTCAGTGGTGCTTTTCAGATTTTATCACAGTCAATAAACCGCAGTGGTAATTTCATTCCCATTTGACATATTTACATGGAAACATTTGATTGGAGGAATTAGTAACCCTGAAAGCCTTGATAGATATGTTTTAATGATCTGTGACCTCCGCAGTCCCTCATCTGTTTATTGTTGCAACAGGCGAGAAGTCGTTCCTCTGTGACCTTTGTGGCTTTGCCGGCGGGACACGTCATGCCCTCACCAAGCATCGGCGGCAGCATACAGGTCAGTAAAGCTGTCTTTGCTATATTTTCTCCAGCAAGGGAGTCCCGCTACACTGGGGAGTAACGCAAGTCAAATAGCACGTTACAGCACAAATAATACATCGGCTCATTGTTTACTTTGCTTTTTCTCGTTTTTGTAAAATCGGTATGCCCAAGGTCTGCATCAAATCTGTTAGCTGAGAGCTTGAATAATTGCTAGGGGGGGGAGTGGGGGGTATTTTTGGTGTTTTTTCTGAAGGAAGTAGAATTGTAAAGACTGGCTTTCTTCTTTAAATGAATGCTAAGTCTACTAATTTTTTTTTTCCCAAGGCCCAAATAGATTACCTACTGTGAAGATTTTGCAAGAGTCTGCTAGAATGTCCCTGGGTGAAAATTAGAGACTACATATAGATTAATCCATTATTTTGGACTGAGACATAGTTGAAAGCTAGTGTTGTTTCAGTTGCCCTTTTGTAATTTTAAGATAGTTTGTAATTAATAGGTGCAACTTTAAGAGTTACCACATGGTTGGCATGTAAAGCAGGATTTCTCTCCCAGAATTAGTAAAGCTTTCCTACCACCTGGTTATAAAAATTTAATATCAGATAAAATTAAATTGGTTCTTAGTTTCAGAAGACCAGAAAAAGTGTAAGTATTAAACATTTATTAATACATTTTATCTTAATTGTGCTTTTTAGTAGTTCCTTGTAAGTGTTTGATTATTTGAATAGATTTTGTTCAAACAGACACGGAAGTGTTGCTGCTTAAGCCACTGTAGTTTTTGTTTTACTGGCTATCGTGAGGATAATGTAATATCATCAGGAATTGCTGTGTGATTTAAGTGACCATTGTCTAATGTACAGTGGAAAGAAATGGCTAACAAATGAGAAGCTGTAGTTGTTACATCATGAATTTTCCATGGATTTCGTAAAGGAATCTCAGTGGGAGATTTTATTATGTCCCTGAATAAACTAATCTTGATTCAGGACATACACCATCTAAGTGCGTAATTTCCTGGAGAGCAGCTACTCTCTTTCTTGAGATCCTGAAGCCGTTCTTTCCACCCTGTTTTCAGTTTATTAAAGCAACCATATTTGGAGGAGAGTCTGATGCTTTCAAAAAGGTGGGGTTTTCAGTGCCGGTCAGGCAATATCTTGAAACGGATAAGCTCTAAAAAAGTATGCAGGGCCAAATTCTGCTTGCAAGTCTAACTAGTAATCGTACTTCCAGAATTTTTCTTCTGATAACAAACATATATTTGTGTGAGAGTACTGCCACAGGCAGTTCCCATTCACTGCAGGAAGTTTGTATTTTTAAAGTGTCCAAGAAAAGGCATTTAGTAAATATAATAAGTTCTCTTAATATTACACTCTCTGAATGATAACGGGAGCAATTGCAACTACTGGAATGGAAGTTGTATGCTTCAGTTGTAACTAATGGTTTCCATTTTTCTGGAGCTTTGAAGAATTTTTACATGTTGGCTGAAGTTTACCAAATACGAGCTAAGAATGAAATTTTTTTTTTTCTTTAGCAGAAATAAATCATTGTTATCAATAGGATGGGAACTACCTTTTGGTTTTTTATTGGTCTGCCATGTGGCACACTGGGATCATGCGTATGTCTAGGACTCATAGTCAGTGCAGCCACACAAATAGTAAACAATCGTTTCAGATGGAAAAGTGGAAGAAATACATAGTCTTGTCTTCGCCCTTCTTGTCTTTACCTATTATGTGAGTGCAGATCTGGTGTCTCAGAAATGTAAGCCCTTATCATCTGTTATATTTTTTTGTATCATTAGGCCACAAGCCAATAGAAAAAATATTTCCTGGTTTATGTGCAAAATGAGGCTAAAAATATGGTATGTTCCTGGTAAAAAGCTGTCCAGGTTTTCGATGGCATTTTGCCCTTCTTTTGCCAGTATGGCAGAGACTTTTGTGCTATGATCACAGGGATTCATAGGTTATAGATCATGAAGCTTGCATCTAGCAGGCATAACTTTATATTTTATGTCAGGACTGGAGGCTCGTTATTACTTTGCTATTAACTTTATACTATACAGGACAGTATCTCAGAGGCAGAGGGATCTATCTTTTTGGCATTTATCTGCCTCTGTGGCACAAACAATCAGAGATGATTCTTTAGCAGAAAAATTATCTGTAGCTTCTATTTGTTTCAAGGAGAATGACACAATCCACCTTTGCCTGCTTTGTTGCACTTACGTGGGTCCCCTTGTATTTTCATCCAGTGCACAACTTTATCTCAGTCCTTAGCTGCATGCACTCCTCTTTGTACCTGTGTTTTTTCTTCTGTGTCCCCAGTTGGCACAATTTTCCCAGAGCAGAATGCCAAAGCAAATTACAATCAGGTTTGAAAGGGATAGGTATCAAAAATAGTCTAAATGGCTTAAATAATTCCCTACTGTAATATAAGCTGTCTAGGGGGCTGACACAGAACATCTTCCAATTCAAGATTTACTTCTATCACCTGTCAGAGACCCTTGATTCAAGGGCAAATGAGCAAATCCTCACATGTAGTTGAGGAGTCTTAACCGGCTTAACAAGCCTCCTCTCGTCCCAGCCTTAAGGCCTGAGGTGTCCTGACACCCCAGAGAAATGTTCAGCTGCTGATAAATACTTGACACAAGAGAGGACCAGCCACTTAGACTTTTGATTCTCTTGATTCTGGTGTTTCTTGCTCTGTTCCTCTCTTTTCAGAGGAGGTTATTTTTATGTACCTCCAGAAATACTTTTACCTTGTGAAAGATGCATTTTCTTTGGAAATATTACAGGGAGCATAAAGTATAACTTGGTGTGAATAAGGCTGGCAGAATCTGGCCCTTGGTCGCTCGTGGAGCAAACTGTAGGGTCTAGTTTGGTAAATAGGATGTTATCCCTGGAAGATATGTTTTTGGTTTTTAAATGAAAAGAAGTATGGGAATCTTAAAACTAATGGCTTTTTCTTTCAGTTTATGACTTGAAAAAATGTTTGTACATTTTTTGTAATTTATTTGCAAACATGATGCAGCTCCATACAGATTTCCTTGATATAGGCTTTCTCAACTGTAAAGTAGAACTGTGAAGTAGAAAAAAAAAAAAATTGACCTATCAAGAGATCCCTGGTGTTTCACCAGTTGGCATTTTTATTCTGTGTTAAATATGTTATGTCCGTAATGACTGACCTGGTCCTGTGAGAAGTGCACCCTTTGAACACGGGATAAGCTAGGTCTTCGGCTGATTTTGTCCTGGTAGAATGCTCTAGCATTATTTTTTGATCTGAATATATCTTCTTCCAGTCCTATTCTGCAAGAATCAATCTATGAAATTCTGCAAGTCTTTCACTGGCTATGTAAATATCATACATGGCATATATATATACATATATGGCATATATACATACATAAATATCATACATCGGTGGCCCGATCTTCTATTTTGTGAATTGAAGCAATGGCGACTTCAAGAGTGCTCCAGAGTTTGACCAGAATTTTATCACACTGTAAAGAATACTTACATCTCTGTCAAACGCTTTACAACAGACACTTGTGGCTGCCTAGGCTGTGAGCAGAAACTGTCTTAAGAAACGTAGACCACTTGCAATATCAGCTGGTGCTATGTGGTAAATAAGGGACAGCTTGCGGTTCTGCAAGAATGTATACGCTGTAGTTCTCGTGCCTCAACATGACCGGGAGGAAAAATTTTCATCTTTTGAGTGATCCTGAAACAATTTTTTTTATTCATATTTTGTCCCAGTAAGTACATCTGCCTGAAGATAGGAAGATAAATAATGTTGCAAATTTTAGTATTGGCTAATTTTAGAATTAGTTGAATTCCACAGAGAATTTAAGCAATTATCTGAATTTTGTAATAGAAAAGAGTGAGTAACCTCTAAATCAGCCACCAAAAACATGCACGTGCACACACACACAAGAATCATATAATATCATATAATTTCAATATTTTGCTGTAATCATGATCAACTAGGAAATTGCATGAGAGAGAAAAAACAAGCAAGGGTAATTACTTCTGGCTTGAAATGAAAACATGAAAACACTTAATTCTTAATTTTAAAATGTCTTTTTTTATGTTCTTGTTATTGTTCTGCTCTCCTGCTTTGTTTGTCTGTCTTTTGGTATCATTCTAGTTTTCCCTTCTTCTACATGTTTCCCAGTAAGCTTCCATTTCATGCTGTAGTAGCTGACTCAATCCAATAGTGCTGATCGGTCACGGTCTGTGTTCTCTTGCATGAAATTCCTTTTTTAATGTTGGTTAGTACTCCTGAAAATTGCAAAAAAAACCAACCTCATCTTCTACACAATGGCAGTCTACATTTGCTTCTTGTGTGTTGGGTGTGATGGAATCTTCCTGGGGATCATAGAAGTACATTACAGTAGTAGAGTGTTAGAGGGTAAGTACGCTTACTGTGCACAGCAGTTCTATGACAGTCACCCTGAACCTATGGAACTGCTTAAGAAGACTGTGTCTTTGTTCAAATATTTTCATGAATTTTTGCAGATGGTATCTTATATCATACAGATCACTGTTTGTATGATTGCTTCTGCTCACTCATTTCAATCTTGCGCTTCTCAAGACATTTATAGGTCAATGTAATAAAGAAAGAAAATTTAATAATATATGTGTTTTTATCCAGATGAGTGACTCACTTTGTGTTTCTATTTCTCATGTGAACTGCTCTTTGACTTTAATGTGTAGTTACATTACTCGGCACTGAATTTAATTTATAATGTAGCCTCTTCCCTTCAACTTCCCCACCACAGCTTAAAAAAATTATAACGTTGGATACTGCAGAAAATGTAGCACAGTAAGAAGACTTACTGCTCTTTTCAGCAAGAGGAGAGGTGAAATTTGAAGAGGATCTGTGTTGTTTTTCCTTTTCCATTTATGCCAACATTTGCAGCAGGGTGTGGAACTTGATTATAGCAAACCTTTGGCCAGAAATGACACCAAAAACCTGGGTATCTTAAAACTTTCTCTCTACCTAAGAGAAATTGTCTAGTGGAACATTTTTCCTCCCATTTCTGAGCATACGAATGTCAATAATTTTTTGCTGTGGAAGAGCAACCCTATGGCATCTACAGGGTTTCTCATAAGAAAGCAAGGGATCAAGGATGTACTTATTTTTATATGTCTTATATGTAAAAAAGTTGACCAGACTAAAAGCAAACAGAATTTACTTTAATATACTTCAGGCTTCATTAGCAAGCCTGTAAGTGCCTCTCCAGGGAACAGCCTTAACAAACACTAGAAATACTTGGAAATAAGAAGAAAAAATCCTGTAACATGTAAGCAGATGGCTCCGTTTTGTGGTCTACTCATTCCTTAGGTGAAATGAAACTTAGAGGATTCTTTCTGTGCTGCTCAACACATCATGTGAAAGACAAATAGGACTAAAAGCAATATTTTCCTGTTGAGACAACTGGGGTAAGATTTCTTCCATCTTACTAAGATTCTGATTAGTCGCTCAAGACTTGTAAATTGAAGACACCATTTGATTATTTTTTTTTTCCTTCATTTATGTGAAAGCTGGATTCTCAGTAGCACATTCATGTAAATGCTGTACATAAACTATAGATAGAAATTGTCTGGACAGTCATGATAAATAAAAATGTCACTTATCCATCCACAAATCAACATCTATTACCAAGATTTATAGTTTTTGTTATTGTGCTATTTCATTTTTCCTTTAAAAAGTAGAAACTGGCTTCTCACGGCTTGGATAAGTGCACTCTGCGCTGGGTTAAAAACTGGCTGGACGACCGAGCCCAGAGAGTGGTAGTGAATGGAGTCAAATCCAGTTGGCGGCCGGTCACGGGTGGTGTTCCCCAGGGCTCAGTGTTGGGGCTGGTCCTGTTCAATATCTTCACTGATGATCTGGATGAGGGGATCGAGTGCACCCTCAGTAAGTTTGCAGATGACACCAAGTTGGGTGGAAGTGTCGATCTGCTGGAGGGTAGGAAGGCCCTGCAGAGGGACCTGGACAGGCTGGATCCTTGGGCCAGGGCCAACTGTTCAACAAGGCTAAGTGCCGGGTCCTGCACTTGGGTCACAACAACCCCATGCAATGCTACAGGCTGGGGGAGGAGTGGCTGGAGAGCTGCCTGGTGGAAAAGGACCTGGGGGTATTGGTTGACAGCCGCCTGAACATGAGCCAGCAGTGTGCTCAGGTGGCCAAGAAGGCCAATGTGGCGTCCTGGCTTGTATCAGGAATAGTGTGGCCAACAGGACCAGGGAGGTGATAGTGCCCCTGTACTCGGCACTGGTGAGGCTGCACCTCGAGTACTGTGTTCAGTTTTGGGCCCCTCACTACAAGAAGGACATGGAGGTGCTGGAGTGTGTCCAAAGAAGGGCAATGAAGTTGGTGAAGGGTCTAGAGCACAAGTGTTATGAGAAGCGGCTGAGGCAGCTGGGGTTGTTTAGTCCAGAGAACAGGAGGCTGAGGGGAGACCTTATTGCTCTCTACAACTACCTGAAAGGAGGTTGTAGCAAGGTGGGGGTTGGCCTCTTCTCCCTAGTAACAAGTGATAAGACGAGAGGAAATGGCCTCAAGCTGCACCAGGGGAGGTTTAGATTAGATATTAGGAAAAACTTCTTCACCAAAAGGGTAGTCAGGCACTGGAACAGGCTGTCCATGGAAGTGGTTGAGTCTCCATCCCTGGAGGTATTTAAAAGACAGGTAGACGTGGTGCTTGAGGACATGGTTTAGTGGTGGACTTGGCAGTGCTAGGTTATTGGTTGGACTCGATGACCTTAAGGGTCTTTTCCAACCTTAACGATTCTATGATTCCATAAGTACGCGTTAAGTACATAACTGCACAGAGAAATTTGATTGCAGTAAGGTATGCTCTGTGTCCTAAAAACCTCATCATCAAAGACAGAGAACTCAAAAGAGGTAAAATCAGAGAAAAGAGGAAGAAGGAAAGAAAAAGAAAGCTGTAATTTTGGGGGGTGGGGGGAAGCTAAGGCAGACGCTAAAAGAAGTCAGTGCAGAATTTGGAGAGGCAAGAGAAAAAGATAGCCTTAGTCGTGATGGTTTAAGAAGAGCAGAATGGGTAGAGCTGACGAGGCTAACGGGTTAGCAGCAGGCTTAAGTGCTTTTGAGCAGACTGGTGGTCCCCATGATCTGAGCCTTTTATCAGTTGCTTTCCCAAACTTTGATTGTTGGAGCTAAAATTTTCCATGTCAAGTGGCTTAAACAACTGATGCACTTCAGAAGTTGTTTGCGGGATTGTCAAAAAAGCAAAAAAATTTCTTCTTTTATGATCCTGTGGTTAGGGATCATAGCTTTTTGAAAGTGCTTGTGCTAAAAGCAGAATAAGAACCCCCAAAGGTATTGGGTCCTTGATCTTGGAACGTGCGTCCTTCCTTTTTTCCCCCCATAGAGCTTGTTGATCATTGGGGCATTTGGGGTCACCTACCTTCCTTTTTCGTGGGCTTTGTTATTGATAAAGTTAGAGATGTCAAGGCACGGACAAGTCTTCTATAATGGTAAGGTGCGGGGACGGGGGGCTTGGTTGGGGTTTTTTTACCTTTCTTAATCTTTAAATAGGTAGACTTTGCCCTTATTCACGCATTTTTGGATACACTATTTTATAGTTATTACATAGTGTTGTTGAAAAAATACTGTCAGTATTGCTTTTTTGATTTGTGTTATTTTAATTTTGTATGAATTAGATCCTTGACTGGGGGTGAGGGAGAATCCTCCTGGAATATTTAATGGCAGCCCATATAAAAATAAAATTAAGTTTCCTGCCTGAAATGTCTGGGAACAGGAGATGGGGAAGGAAAACTGGAACACAGGCTGATAAAGAGCATTCTGTCCCAAAGATAAGGAAGACAAAAAAATACTTAAATGAGTAGGTCTGTGGAAAACTTAAATAAATAAACAAATAATTAAAAGTACTGCTGCTACAGCTAATATGCTTTTCAACACCCCCCAACCCAAAGAAACACCTAGTCTTCTTTTAGATGTTTTCAACTGTATTTATCAACCTGGTTAATTTTCCATAAAAATAATACTTTTTCCCATGTGCAGCTGCTAAGAATGACAGGCCATGCTAGGCAGTCTTTTTTCCTCCCAGTTAAGTTGGCTTTTGTTGCGTGGTGCTGCTGTGATGTATTTTCTGTCAGGTGAGATTTACACATAGTCCACTTGACAGGAGCAGTTAGCCACAAGGATTTCCTAAGGAGAAACTTCCTGGAGCAGTGGGCAAGGATTATCATTTTTCTTTTGGTCACGATGGAATTTGCAAGCCCTCCTGGCTTCCACGGGCCCTCGCTTGTCTGCCAGCCCTGCTGGCCCTGCCCCAGCACAGCAGCAGACCTTTACCTGATCCATCCTCCCCTGAATGGCGAACTAAAAATCTCCTTTCAGTTCAGGTCTGCTTTTTTTTACAAGGGGGCAAGTTGGCAAGGTTCTAATGCATTTTAAATGAAAGCAGTTAAAATAAGTCTGTATGTTATCTAAAATACCTGTGGCTTTACTACTTAGGCTTGAAAATGTTGCTATCTTCTTTAATACTAGAAGATAAAATAAATCAGGGACGGGAAATCTTCAGTTCAAGAACAGGTTACGTTGCTAGGGAGTCTATGGCCTCCCAGAGAGTTTAATTGAAGCAGCAGCCAGTACCATTCAAGCTGCTGGGAGAATCAGCTTCTCCAGAGCAGAGAGTCAGTGTCTGACAAGAAAACCCCATTTGGGACAGGAAAGACACGCTTTCTAGCAGTCTCAATTTGTCCAGCATAGAGGCTTCCGCACTGTGTCCTGTCCCTTCACCTTTCCTTGTCCCATGAAACAATAAATGAAAAATAGTAGCTGGTATTCTCTCCACCAGCTGCTAAAAGCAATTATTCCAACTCTTTGTGGAGCTTTCAGAAGCTGCTCTGTTGTCCTTCCTTACAGCCTTACAGGCATTTCAGGCCTGAGGACCTTGCATTTCTTTTTCCCTTGGGAGGGGAAAAAAACCCAGCAGTCTCCAAGAATGAAAAATGCAGATTTCTCTCTCTTCTCAGAATTCTGGCAAAGTCTCTTTGGAAGTCTTGAGTGTCTCGTGCTTTAAGCAGGCTTGAAAAATCTGGCTTGGAGGCATGGCTGCTTGGGAATGGCCTTTTGATAATGATGTGTCTTCTGCTGGTGGTGTGTCTCCTGTCAGTCTGAAAAACTGCAAATTGAACCTGCTAAGAGGCTTAGGGTTCAATTTTGAAACTGCCTATTGTAGACCTCTGAACAGTCTACAAGGTCAGTGTCCATCCCTAGCAGTTTTATTCAGACGTCTTAAGTTAGGAATGTTGATTCCTTAGGTAATCTTTAGGATTAATACTTCTCAAGGCTTGCACTATGCAGTCAAGATCACTTAGTTAGGAGTTGTCTTCTGCATACAAAAAGAAACCTGTTTCCTACCTAAATGGTGATTACATGTGTCTGTAAGCCACACAGAATATTTCTGGAGCAACCAGTTGGAAAAATGGGATGCAGGTGTCTTAGCTAGGCGTCACAGTATGTGTATATGTCATGAAATTTTTGTCTTAGTGTCTTCTGAAGGGTGGACCCCTCCTCTGGAAGGAAAAGTACTCTTTTCATATAATAATTTATAAGCTGGAGATTTTTATCTTTCTTCAGTTAGTAGTTCTCTAGAAGTTTTCAGTGCGGTTGCACATTCAGCAGAGATTGAATTTTAGTCTTCTGAAAATGTTATTGTCCCAGTCTAGGTTTGGTGGTTGTTTGTTTTTTTTTTTTTTTTTTTTTTTTTTAATTAACATTTGAAGTCCCTCTGCTGAAATTGGCCCAGTGTTCAGAAAAGGTTCACAAGAGCAGAAGGATAGCAGGCAAGAGAGGGGGAATGGAGCACTGAGTTCTGGTTCATATTCTTAGTCCTGGTTTATGTTTGTTATTTAATGGATAAGATGAAAAATCCAGGACCAGAGACAAAAACCAAAGACACTTTCCTCCTGGAGATGTTCCTTTCTGAGCATGCACTGAATACAAGCTTCAGACTGATTGCTTGACTTTTGTCTCCAACAGTGTTGCTTTCAGGGCTGTGCATGGGCCCAACTTCAACAGAAGGTGTAGGGTGAGAGGAATGCTTGTCACCTGCTGATATTTTCACGAAATAAGGCCCAGTAATATGGTTACCCTGTTTCAGCGCAGTTCTTTCTCCTCCTTTTTGCTGCTGTGTGACACCACATAGGAAGTCAGCTGGCTACTGATGCGTCTATGTCATAGTGAGAATAGTATTTTGCAATTAATACACTGTATTTGGAGATTTATTTTGTATTTGTGGTTGTTATATATACATAGACTAAAATCTATTTCAAGGGATTTGCCAGAAATTTAGACTTCTCTTCCTTTTCTGTTGATGCAACTGATAATGCATATCTTCTCTTGTCACCTTCTAGGAGAGAAACCATTCAAATGTGATGAGTGTAACTTCGCTTCCACAACACAATCGCATCTGACACGACATAAGCGTGTCCATACTGGAGAAAAGCCTTACAGATGTCCCTGGTGTGACTACAGGTAATGAGTCATTAACTAAAGCATGATGAGAGAAGGGTTAAGGTGATCAGACGAGGTTCATTTGAAGTCACCAATAAAAATATATTGCCATTAAAACACCATCAGGGCAGCAGTAATTGCATATTAAATTGGGAGCTAAATTTAAAAACTTAGTCTTCAGTATTTAGGTATTACTTTATAAAGAAAAACAAATGATGGGAAACCTTTTAGTGGTAACACTGCAGTGCTAATGTTGAGCATTTCACAGCTGCTCTAGTGTCTGTTAGAATTCTCCATGGTGAGGCCGCTTATCTGCATTGCCTTTTCAAATCAGTTGCAGTTTTGAAATTTTTCTCGGTTGAGTTGCAACCATTTCGCCAAGAAAGGAAAAGTCCCCTGAAAGGCTTAGCAGCCTAAATACTCACCAGACACTTATTAGAACGGGAAGCAACTGGAGCTAGTTACAGTGCTGCAGAGTCTTGTTTTTCTGCTCCAGTTTTCCTTCTCCTTGCCAGCCAAGTTGTTCGGATGAGAGCTGGCCGTAGGGTGGTTGCATGGAAAGTCTCGCATGTTCCACCATTAAAACCCATCCTGTTAGGACGGTAGATTAAGTTCTCAAAGATCACATGAATGGACAGATAAGGTTGTTCGTGGTGCTCACCCCATGTGTCTTCTGTTCGTTATAGACTATAGATCTCATGTTGCTTCTTAAATGATTCTGTACTCTTCTTAAACATACTTCTACAATCTTGAATACTTTTAATACCTTGCAGTGAGGTGGCTAGTCTATGTGTACTGTAAAAGAATCCGTAGAAGTTATTCATGAGTAATTTGCAAGAGTTGACATCCAAAAAGTTTTTTAAAAATCAGTATTATATTTGATAAATGGCATGATTATGTAATTAGATGAATGTGCTGTGATGCATGCGCACAAGAGGAGAAAGTTAAACATTTGATTATACCACTATAGCATTTTTATTTTCTTTTAATGCTGAGCACACAACTGTAATGTTCTTTTAGTATAAGTTTTAATGTAGTTTCCTAAAACAAGATTAAATAACAAAGGCTAGCCGCTCTCATAATACCTGGTTTCATGCTATTTATGAGCTGCTTTAAAGAAAACTCCAGTACAGAAAGCTTCTGCAGTGATCATGCAGTTTCTGTACAAAAATTTTTGTTGCATTGGTTTGTGCATGTGGAGCAAATGTTCTGTGAACTCTTCTGTATTAAGCACCCATTAAATTACTGCAGAGAACTGAATTTGATAACCTCATGGTGGGGCTTTCCATTTCTGTGCTGGTGCTTTACGAGTCCCCTTGCTTATTTGGTTTTTGCTTTTTTTTTTTTTTTTTTAATGGAAGTGTTTCTGTCGGCTTCAGTAAGTCATCTAAGAAAAGGGATGGTTTTGTGTTTGTCAGTGGTTGCGTTAAAAGGTCTGTGTTGAGTGAAATCATAGAATCATAGAATGTCCTGAGTTGGAAGGGACCCACAAGGATCATCGAGTGCAACTCCTGTCCCTGCATAGGACAACCCCAAAAATCACACCGTATGTCTGAGGGGTATATAAGCAATAGTGTGACATGATGTGCTGCAGTGAAGGTAAAAGGAGTGCTATCTTAGCTGCTGCACGTTTGAGGAGGCTTAATCTTGGGGTCATCCACTTCAATGAACCATCCTGACTGGGAAGAATAGTCTTATTACAGAACTAGGTAACGAGAGGTGGGTTACTCTGGGTTTGAGCTCCTGGCTTGAAGACCCTAGAAACTGGGAGTGTTGTAGATGTGAATCAGTTTGCAGTTTGGGGTTTGTGTGGATGCAGTTCCCTCACTCGGTATGACAAAATGCATAACTTCAATGCTCTGTTTAGTGAAAGACGGGAGATCATTTTTCTTTGGATGGACAGTTTTCTGCATGGGATAGAAATTCCAAGAAATGACGAGTTTTTTACTAGTGTTTTATTACATTGGAGGTTTTTAGAGAAGAAGCAAGCATAACTTATTTTATCAGGATTAAGAAGAAATCTCTGAGCATCCCCTGCCTCCATATTATTGAAAAATAAATGTTTCATGGTAATAGGATGTTAGTTTCCATCCCTTGCAGGCCAATTTTGACCTAATCTTTGGAGGCTGATCTCTACAGATACCAGCTGATGAAGCTTTGATTCTGCAGGAAATTTCTTCTGAGCTCAGCTGAAAAACATCTGGCAGGGATGCAGGAATCAGAGCTGTGCTGGTGCTGCAAGTTCATAGAGGCACTGAGGCACTCTGTGTAGCTGCAGAGGAGCCAGTAGAGGGGCTGCTGTATTTATTAGCCCAGCAGTCCTGCTTGTGCCTGCCAGTTTCCACAGTCCTGGGATATTAGCCAGCCTTGCTGGCAAGTATATTTTTTGCTCTTCATCCACCTCTCATTTTTTTCTCTTTCTTTTTTTGTTTAGAATATAATTTTAAGGAAATCACATGTTGCCTCCTTGTCAACTCACCCAATGCCATCTCTTTTCATGGAAAGGTATTAGCAACTCTGTAAATAACGTCCTTTATGCCACTTCAGCAGATGGTATGTACTGTTGCGAGGGGCACCTACAGAAAACATAAAGATTTTAGTGATAAAATTCACCCCCATGTCTAGTGGTCGGCTTCTCACTGTGGTGCTTTCAGCTCAGCACTGTAAGTTTATCCAGACTATTTCAGATGTTGCTGTTTAGTGTTGCTTGGCAACTGCAGACTCTTTAATGACCCTTGTAGTTTCAGTGAGGTGAATATTCCTCGTTCTATGTACGGATATGGAGTAGAGTATTGTTAGTGCTACCATAAAGTCTCCTTTCACTGCTAGGTGAAGTGATCTCTCTATTCTACAAAGTAGTTTGAGACACTTGAATTAAAAGAGTGTCTAAATACGAGGTATTTTAATTATACCCGTTCAGCTCATCAGTGCTCAGAGGGTTCTTAGAGATTCCTAGTTTCAAGCTTTTCCATTCCTTGGGAGGAAATTGTGAACAATCATCCTACAAAAACTCTTGCCAGTCTAACGCGGAAAAGGCTAGCTAACCCTGGCTAGAAGTGCAGAAAGGCAGGCTATTAAAAGAAACTAATCGGAATTTAGGAACTGTTATGAAAATCTGGATCACCTGTGACTGGACCTAGAACTCTTAGGGTTTTTTTTGCTTAGAAGCAAAAACTGAAGTGAAATAGGCTGTAAGATACTATGGGAAAAAGATTTATTTTGGCTGCATGGAACAGAAAAGGGAATTTATTCCCTATATCACCCACAGCATGGGAAATTCTTTTCTTAACTAGGAAAAGACATGAATGGATGTGGTTTTCTGAAGTGAATAATAAACTAACCTAGCATTTTTAGGTCACAAATTATATATTCTCGATAGTATGAATATTCCCAAAAAGAAAATGGGAGATTTTTCTCATTTTATTTTACCAAGTTGCTTTCATAATCTATATTTACGGTTGTACTTAAATATTCTTGCAAAAATGTTACCTTCCATGTCTACTTTTTGTGCTGTGACCACTTGATATTTATTTTTGTCTGAATCTTTTGTATATTGATAACAAAGAAATGAACATCTGCTTTTCTATATAGCAGTATGCCACTTCTAGTAATGATTATAATTTGAAATTATATTTTCAGTCTAGTTTTTAAAATCTAATTCCTTTTGAAGGAAGAAATATATATTCATAAATATAAAAATTCCCTTGTTAAATGTTCTGGTTATATTTTTTTCACATTTGTGATTTTCAATTTAGGTTTGCCCTAGTTAGATAAAAATATGCACAATTTTCCTTTGCGTTTACTTTTTCAAATAGCACAGTGTGTTTCTCCATTCTTTAGTCAGTCTGCTTTGTCATACAAAAATATTCATTCACTCCTAATTAATGTTCAACTTAATTTTATAATACAGAATTGGTCTCATAGGGCCCTACACCACCATTACATATGCAATGCTTATTTTAGATTTCTTAGTCATTTAAAAAAAGATGCGTTATGTGGCGAAACTTTTCAGATTACACAATCTTAGAGTTATACTGACAACAATACTGTTTGCATTTGGTAATGGGCCCAGTAAGTAGTGAAGAGCCATATAACCTCCTGAAACTGAACAACGCCTGTGAACTTCAACTGATTTCTAAGTCTGTTGGTTGTGTGGTCTGTAGCCAGACTTTGTAAACCTGCAAGATATTTAGGCACCTGAATTTAAGCTGATTTCAGAAGTGCTAAACTCCCATAAGTCTGATGATGTCAATGAAAGATGCAGATATACAGCATTTTCAAAAACTGAACTGGTTTTGTGCATGTGTCTAAAGTAAAGAATTAGGACTCTCATTTCAGTGGTATGTTAGGCTTTAAATTCAACTCCCATTGGTACTGACTTTCCATGTAACTATCACAGCTTCTCAGGCAGGGAATAATTTATGTTCATGGTGTGCGTGAGGGCGATGTTTCAGTATGAAACGGATCTGGATTACATTGTTTTGTGGTGGCGGGGGCAAAAGGCAGAGCTCTGCCTTTCTCGTATAGTCAAATTCGTTGGAGTTCAGGGCTCAGGAGGAGCACTGGCATAGTTCCGTGATGCAGAAACAGTATTGCTACAACTTTGACTGTGAGAATGTGGGAAGGTATAATGTTAGTGCCATCCCTGTGCTGTAATTAAACGAAATTACTCTTATTTCTCTGGGATTCCACCGTATGGTTAATTTTGCACAGAGTACCCATGGCAGTGAGGAGAAGAAGGGAATAGAGGGCAACATCCAGGGGACTGGTGATGTTCCACAGCCATAGATAAGAGGGTTTAGAAGCTATATAAAACAAACAGCCAGGCCAGCAAAACAGCATTAATTCCATAAATGCACCTTTCTGTAAAGTATATGACTTGTGAAGGATGTCTTACAAGACTGAGAATAAATAGCATACATTTTTAATATAATTATGTAAACTAAAATAAATATTTTACATTTATTATGCATAATAAAATAATTAGACAACATTCTCTAAGGGATTATGGCATCTGAAATTCCAACTGCAGAAGGATTCATTACATATTTTCAGGAGCAGCGGCAGCATGACTTAGGGGGAGTGACTCCACAGGGGCTACTTTTCTTTTTTTGGACAGCATCCCTAGGGAGTTCCTATTTCCCTCTGACTTATAGTATCTGTTCATAGGTTGTAAAGACCAGTTTATAATACACTCCAGGATTTGCACCTAAGTCATAAGAATGTGCAAAGTAAGTGTTTTCTCTCTGTTTATTTTGGTGAATTTAATAACTTCTGGTTGTCTTGGTGTGATTGCATCAGCTGTGCGCTATTCCCTAGTTATATCAAGGATAACTAGGACTACTTTAAATGCTGAGATAGCAATATGTACTTACTCATAGCAAAACTGAAAGGTTGTTAAGGCAACTTCTACGTAAAATGATGAAACAGTGTATTTATCATTAAAATGTTAACATTAATATGCTCTTTGTAACCAGTGAAATTTAATATGCATGTATAGGAAATAACTAGGTTATACAACTGTATGGAACATTAGGTTGATGAGGACTCCAAGTGGCAACCACCACTGCGCTATGGAAAACCACTTTTTTATATATATCACAAAGGCAGAATTAGGCAAAAAAAGTGCAGATACTTTGTGCTAATAAGAAATTGCTAAGGACAATAATGCATGCGTGTAATAGAGCAAACTGGGCCTTCAGGAAGCACTTAAGCTTCTGTTGTGATCAGCAGCAGGAGTTGAGGATATCCAGTGCCTTGTGCTAGCAGACTTATAAACAAATGAAGATAGAAGTTTAGAGAGAAATTCTGTCAGTGCATGGGCAGAGTTCCCAGATGCAAACTCCTCAGAATATTATTCAGCCCTTAGTTTTTAATAAACATTCAGATAAAATATTTGGTAATATTTCTATTAATCTGGAATAAAATATGCTGTAGCATTTAAGTCTATAAAAGAAAAATAATCTGAAATGAAATTTAGATATAACTCCAAAAACACTTTAATTATTCTAGTGAATGCATGGCATACAAAACAATGGTTAGTATTATTCCCTTTATGATGTTTCTGTTGCTTAATAAAACTTCTTATATTCACCTAAGTTATAGTAAATAGTTCATATGGTAAACTCAGAATAAAAATACGTAATGTGATAGTGCAAAATACAGATCAGCTATCATGTTAACCAAGATACTTGACTTCAGATGTGGGTCCTAACATTCAGAAACTTGCAGAACCAGAGAGCGCACAAATAATTGTATGTCCCTCGCTGGGAGGTGTGTATGCTGTCTGCGCTGACCGAGAAATCCTGTCTCTGCAATTTTGGAGAATCATGTTGGTGGAAGCATACAAAAGAACTTAAACTCCCTCTCTCATCTCTCCCTGTCCTCCCTGCCAGATGCCAATGTCACTGAGTGGACTGCTCAAGAGAGTGTATGCTTATTAGAAAACATGATGGTTTCTTAAAAAAAAAAAAATATGTACACACACACACAAATATGTTGGTGTATGTAGACTTGAGGACTATGGTCCACAATGATATTGCCCTGTTAAGAAGCTTTTGAACAGTATGCAATAGTATAGTGACTTTGAGTAGTCCTTTGCTTTCCATATTTTTAATTAATACCATAGTAAATGCACTCTACTTGGTAGAAGGGTACTACAGATTTTTATTTATTTTAATGAATAATACTTACTCCTTACAATATGGAAATCCATCAGTAATTCCGTGAGCACTGGTAACTCACACTTCTTTTGTTGCTTTTTTCTTATTTCTATTTTTTTTTCTTGTTTTCTAATTTTTTCCTGTGGCCGCTCTAAGTAAAAGGAATTAAAAATTGCCTTTTTAATGCAATGAATCTGTGATTCTCATGCTAACACTGAACCAGCGGACTTGGGACTTCAAGGATCTGCCCAAGTATCTTTAAACCAGTGATGCAATTGCAAGGATTGATAATACTAATCTAGCCTCATTTTGGATGGAGTCCTTTGAAGAACAACTTTTAAGTGATGTATTTAAGCCTAAATGCCATGCTAAATTACTCACGGGTGATCACTGAGTTTAATGTTACTGAGACATGCAGCCATTTCGGTAGCAATGTAAAAATTCCTGTATAGTTTTAACTTCTGGCAGCTTCTCTCTGTTGCAGCCTGTGGTGATCCTAGCTCAGCACTCTTATCAGTTTGTTCATACTTTGATTTAAGTTCTGCAAAAACATTCTCAGGTTCCTGATTTCTTTCAGTAGTTACTGTCTCCCCCTTGCTGTTCAATTTGGGCTTTGTCCTTAAACTTTTCTTGTTATGCAGCCTCTCCCCTGCCGTACTGATGCTCTTTTTTTTGAATCAGAGTCCAACACAGTTAACCCAAAACCTGAAGTATTTGGTGTTTAGGAAATATGAATAAGACCACTTCATGCAATGGACAGATTAATATAACTAATGTCTTCTATTATCACATTTTATCTTCTCCCTGTCCTCACGCTTCTTTTTCCCTATCACATGCGATCATCACTGTCTTATCTATTCCTCTTTCTTAAGGAGCATAAATATGTTATAATAAATATATCTATATTTTTATTTAATACATAATTAATGTTTATAAATCTGGAACACCAGCATATATTTCAAACAAAAATAATCTTAAGTAGGTTGTATTTTGATAGTAACTAAAATTTTAGTACTAACCTTAAGATGAATGGCAAGGCTATGGTCTTAATATAGCTTTTAGTAACAAAAAAGACTTGTAATTTCCTGTTCTTACAGTGCTTCTGATAAAAATGTACAGTGAAGATCTTTTATGTCTACAAATAAACTTTCATTTGTTGGAATAATTTGATCTAAAAATAATCATTGGCATCATAGCTTAGTTAATATGACCATTTTAGGTAAAAAGTAGTTTAAAAAAAAGGCTAAAGCAACTATATATGTTTTCTTTGCTCTTGTGTGTTAACACAGAATAAAAAACAAATGTTTCTTTCTTTTACCATTCCTTAATCCCCAATCCAGTCATTATAAAAGGTCCAAAGCTATCTTTAGGGGTGGTCAAATCTACAAGGAATTATTATTGCTACCTACCTGGCTGGTAGTTAGCAATCTGAAAATATTTTGGTAGTGTTACAGGCCTTCAAGATGAAATTAATAGACACTAGCCTGTTGTGCTACATGTGGTTTATTCTCCAGGCAATACGGCTACTACCATGTAAAAAAGTTTCTGTATTAATGCTGTCTTTGTGACAACCTTACTTGTTCCTCCTTCATACGTGACGTACAAAACAGGTTAAAATGTTGGGAAGTGACAGAAAGCAAATTCAGTTCTGAAGCAGTTCCAGAAAGAGGTGTAGCCTAGTGCAAGGGGGGGAAAGGGAAAGGTTTTTTTCCCTTTAAAGGCTGATGAAAATGAGAAAAGAAATGCTGAAAAGAAAGTAAAGGAAGGAAAGAAAGAAGAGGAAAAAACTGAGCTTTTCTGTTCGAGGAAAAACTTGCTACTTAGATACTTCTAATGCATTAGAATTGGTGAGCAATCTTCCAAATAAATATGGCTTTGTTAGAAACTCCTGATTTATTGAAGCTAGATAAAATTGTTTGCACATTCCAGCAGAGCTGCCCTTGTCTCTGTGACAGCTTCTGCCCAAATTCCCCTGGAGCGGTAGGTTGGGGCACATTGGGAACGCGGGTACCAAAGCCTCTGCCTCCACCACGAGGCTCCCTGCCTCCAAAGTGGAAGTTGTGGGCTCAATGAGCCAGGCCTGCGCCTTTGCAGTGTGGCTGGAGGGTGTTTTCCAGGGGCCACCATACAATATGGTGGGACTGAGGCTCTGGGGCAGAGTTGGCACCTGGGGTCTGGGGGGCTGGTGCTCCTGGCCACCCTCTCCCCAGTGTGGTGGGGAATCCCTACGGACTGAAAGCCCATCTCTGAGATCTTCAGCTTTCTAGACAATCTGCTTTGGAGACAGAGGCATCAGAGGTTTGGGAGCTCAGCGTTCCCGGGATGTTGCTTCAGAACCCATGAGTTCAAAGCTGCTGCTTAGGTTAGGCCAGTAAAAGCCTTGGCAGGAACAAGGAGAGCTTGTCTCAAGGTTTGCACGTGCCTTGCAGCTCTCCATACCATCAGTTGCCTTTTCTCTTTCCTGAGCTGCTGGGAGAAGGTGTTGCGTTCCCCGTGGGAAAATGTGGCGTAGGGAGGACAGGCCATTTGGTATACAACAGCTCACCTTCCCTAAAACCATTTTGCAGACTCTGTTGTATGATACTCTACTTTATGCTCATAAGTCACAGATCAGGGATGTATTTCACCTGAGGCTTTACTTACAAAGAGACAGTCTGGAGAGGAGCCTGTAGTCCAAGTAACTTGTTAAGTTGCTCGTTACAACTATTTTGTCCCTGATTGGGGTGGTCTTTGTGGTTTTCCTAGGCCTGTTTAGATCTGAATAGCAGATGTAGATATTGCTGAGACTTCTTAGGGAGTAGCTTTATAAAAGCCAGCACATAAAGCCCTCTGTTTTGTTATTGCAAGTGATGGAGTGTTGCTCTGGTGTTATCATTGTTCTTTTTTTTTTTTTTTTCTCGAAAAACACTAAAAAAAAATCTCAAAGATATTTGCATATGCCAGGTGGTGGTCAGTTAGCATTTTACTTTCCAGGTTCCTTCCTGTCTGTTAAAAAAGTTAAAAGTGGTGGTAGTAGCATTCATTGAATTTGTTTATTATATTACATTTGTTTGTTTAGCTTTTGTCTTTAACCTGTTGGATACTACATGTACCTGAATTTTGTGCTTTAATTTCTTTTTAAATGTGTTCTTTTAATAATGGAAAAATAATTAAGGGAAAAAAACAGAATCCAAAATATATATGAAAAAGGGTGTTCTGCATTCTTAGATGCCTTGGGTCAAAGCTATTGCTTCTCATTTTACATCCTCAGAGAAAAGATGAGGTCTGTACAGCACTCTTCATCTTCCTCTCACAGGTTATACATGCTGAGGCTTAGTGTGCCGGGAGAAACAAGCTGGTGCAACGCTGTTCTCCTTTCTCCCACCCCAATGGGCCGGAGGGTTGGAGTGGAAACATTCCTTGATATTTCCCCATCTCCTTCTGTACATGAACTGAAATAGGGAGGTAGTGGGAACTGAGAGGGATAGGAAATAGCTGCTGCTGTTCATAGCCTGAGAGCAAATTGATTATTCTTCCTGAAGTAAAGAGGAGGTTGCAAAGTGACTTTTGGCTCTCAAAGACTGCCCATATCTCCCTGGTGCTCCCAGGGTTGGCAGCACAGCTGTGGGTTGCTCTGTACCTCAGGCCAGCTGACCTCCCATCCAGTTCTGGTTTGTTTTTCCTTCCACTTAGGCAAACTGCCCAGCTTGCCATGATTCCTAGAATATAGGTCCATACACATATATGCGTATTTTTAAATAATGCTTTAAAGTAACACTTCTTCTGATGTTCTTCAGCATTGCTATCTTTTTATGTTTTTAGTGATGTTTTCCTTTAAAAAACGCACAACTAGAAACTCTGCAGTTCATAATGCTGTAAAATTGTGTTGTAATCCTATAAATACATCAAGTGGTTCTAGTGACATCATAAACTACGTGAACATCATCCTACTAGTTCATTGTGATATTACTGGTACCTCTTAAAATATAGTATTTATAGCTTTATATTTGTAACTTCAGTCCACTCTCCCTCAATCCCTGTTCAGGATAATTATGGATTCTCTCTAACAACTGTAGTTGAGGACATAATTTGTTATGCTAGAAATGCCACGTGGAACGTCTTCCCATACTGAGCTTCCTCAAAACACTTCTGTTGAAATTTTGCATGCACGGTCTACAGGGCAAGCAGTACTTATAATCATTTTGAAGCTGTAGAAGGTATTGTGATTATCAAAATAAATTATTAAGTTCTGATGATTTTTCATTAGAAAAATGTGGTATTTCATACATCTTGTTGTTAACAAGCGCTTGCTAAAATACAGAGAACCGTTTGCGTTAGCAAATTTTGGAGATATCTGCTATGGGTATTTGAACATATAAAAAGCCATTAGCAATTTGGTTTTTTTTCAGGAAAGAGATGTGTCTTTAGTTCAAAAAGGCAATTTTTATAAATCAGTTGATGAGGATTGATTTTTAGCCTGATGTCCCTAACTTATTCTGAGACTTGCATGAGCCCATCCATCCATCTTCTGTCAGTTTCTTTAATAACTTTTGAAGCTGTTGGGCAGTTTCAGTCAAAACTGACACCCCGTAGTAGTTGCTGAGATAATTTAAGTTCCTACATGTTTCCTGAAAGAGGTGGATGAGGAGAGGGGAAAAAGAAATCAGTGAGGAACAAACAGGCAAAATTCAGCTCTCATGCATTCATCTCTCTTACAACCAGCTAGTTTATTGTTCCAGGCTCGCCAACCAGCACGGCTGGTTTTTCTTGAGTGATGGGAGTATCTTGAAGGACATGTTGGGGAGCTGCTGTTAGTGCATTGGGAGACTTAGTGAACAGGGCAAGAATCCATATGAAATCATGCTTCAGTTGTTACAGTGCTCACGTATCAATGTTTTTGGGTCCCAAATTAACTGTTTGTTGCAAGTTGTCAGGACAGGTCATTTTAAAAGTTGAAAGGTATTTTTAAGGTTAAGGAGAACACATCCAGCTATCTATCTTTTTCTTTAGAAAATAGATTATTTGAAATAGATTTGTACGCCTGAGATTGAGAACGCTGACATTTCTTATTCAGTCAATGAATAGGAAGAAGCTTCCCATTACACGGCGAGATTATTCGACTTTCTTTAAGTCGAAGTGCTTTCTTTAGCATTTCTTCTGTTTTCTTTAGGTCATTTACTGATGAACTGTGACATAATGCATAGGTCTAGATAGATGTATTTACATGAGGAAAAGAAGCAAAGTTTGAACAAATACTAAGTTCTTTGTACGTGGTTTTTAGTGATACTGAGCATCCATGGATTCTCATCTCGCATGTGGTCCAGTGGCTCTGTACCTATTTGGAATTCAGCCTCTTCATTTAGGTGACTAAATGTGACTTTCATCACAGTTTAATTTGAATTTTAATTATTCAGCCTTTAAGATTTTGATCAGCACTGATAAATTATAGCACAGTCATATTATACGGTATTTAGCTGATTGATTTTTGTATGCTAAAATGTAGTCATTTTGAGGAGCAATAAAAATACTTTCAAGTAGAAGAAAGGTTTCAAAGATAAAGGAATTTGTACCAGATTTGTTCAAGTTTGTGTCAGACTAGAGAGGGAAGACCTAAATCTGAGCCCTTGCAAGGGCAAACCAGGTGGCTGCTATCCATTCTGTTTAAATAAATGCAGCAACGTCAAGTCAGGCAATCAGCCCAGTCAAGGCCGGTGAGTGCAGCTTTTGGGAACTGCTGTGTGCTGCCTGGTGGTGGTGCAAGAGGTGAGAGATGAGTATACAGTATTGGGTGATGCTAGCTCTATTAGTGCTATAGGTTGCAGAAGTGTATTCTGAAAGGCAGATATAGCATTCTTTTGCTTTAGCTGAGTTCTTGTCCACCCGCATCTGTTCCTGGCTTCCTTCTTTATATTTGGATCTCTTTTCCCTCAGAAGAGTACAACATAATATCAGGGGAATCTTTATTTTCTTTTCCTGCTCTGAAGTGCCCATTTTTAGTTTCAGTTCACCAGTAGCATGGCAGGAGTACTGTAACAGAAAGGTTGATAACTAAGCCCTTCTCCATCTACGCATCTCTGTTCCGTAGCTCAGTTGGGAGTCAGCTCTCACTGGCTGGATAATGTCTACTGTCATAGGGTTGATGCTATAAAACAAGAATAAAGGCAGTGTTTAAAGTCCTGGCCCCACTGATGTTAATCACATCACCTCCGTGTCCTCAGTGAAGCCATGATTCTCTGTCTGTCATGAAGTACTTGTGTCTTAAGAGAGAAATGGAAAGCCAGGGAGTTGGCAACACCTTTCACAAGACTTTGTATCCTGAACAGTAAAAAAGTTAAACTAAGCAAGTAGATTGTGGGATCAAGTACCCAGATACTTCTAGTTTCCACTCAACTTTGCAGAGAGGATCCCGATCCCCTAAATCATGCCAAAAACCATCTAAATCCCAAAGCAGCAACTCCTTTAGGAGTTTTTCACTTCCCTCTCTACCGAGTTTGCAAGTTCTTCCACAATGAAGTGGAATCACTGAGGCATACTCAGAAGTTTTTGTCCTGGGGAGATGGGTGTATCTGCCTCGAGACTTTTGGTACACCTTTTAGGTGAACAGGCTCCTATTCCTGTGTTCTTGGGTATGTGTTAGAGGTCTGAAAATTAGAGAAGTCAGGATTCACTTAATAATGACAGTGCTGTCTGCAGCCTGATTCTAGTTATTGTTTAGGATTCTCAGCTGAGAGGGCACAAAGCATGGGCTTGGGAGCCTGTTGTTTGGATTTTTTTAGGCAAGTTATATGGGGAACATAACTGAAAACAGAAGAACAATTCTGAAAACAGGGATTAGATCTGCTTCTGGCGGTTCCTCACTGTCCACTGGCAGAGTTTCAAGGGAAAGGGTGTGGGCAGGATATATCATGCCAGCTAATACACTTTCCTGGGACGCAGGAGAACTGGATTCAACCCTCCTCAAGAGAAGGGCAGCCCAAAACTCAGGAGCTCTACTTCCTAGAATAGTACTTTAATTTCTAGAAAGTTAGGGACGCCAGTGCTTCCTTTTCCTGAGCAGATGGGAGCTCCTGATGTTTCATATTGGCTACCTACACTTTCTTTGGAAAAAGTAGATATCTAATTTAAGCAAATCTTGAGACCTATGTTAGTTCATTAATTGTACTGGGAATGTGAATGGTTCTGGAGAACAGACTAGGTTGCCTTCTAGTACTGCCGTGCCCAACAGTGCACCTAAACAAGACAGAAGCTTATTTCTACCCTGTTTTACGGATACCATGTCTCCCAAACCTATCACTCCTCTTTTTGCCTATTTTCTGATTGTCATGTCCTTTTCAGCGCTTAGATTGTGATTTTTCTGAGGCCAAGACTGATTTTTCTGTTGTTCCTCCATGCGGTGAGTGTCGTAACATCATTCTGTCATGCTATCCTCTGAAGTCATTATGCTGTGCAGTGGGAACATACCAGCTTTCTTGGAGCCAGTTTTTGCTTCATAAACGTAGGATTGCGTTTCACCATAGGAGTATAGGAAAGCCTGTACCCTTATGGTGAAACCCTACTGTTGCCAAGTCTGTGATGATGTTTAATGGCTAAAGCCTCAAAGAAGCTTGAACAGCTGGGAGCCTGCATTCACTTGAAGTGCAATGTCAGTGCCTAATTCCCATAATCTCCTTAGAAAATCTCATCTCTCATTTCTAGGACTAGTAATCCAATACCTTTCATGAGAACTAAATGCGTATAAATAGAATTTTTCAAATACATGTGCAGTCTTAAGTGTCATCAGGATCAGCCGTTGCTGTTTTAGTCTGGTTTTGTTTCTAAACCTGACCTTCAAATATGTGCCTCTCTGAATGCATTTTTGGGTGCATTTTGTTTTGTTTTGTTTTTTGAGATCATGTTATTGTTATATTGTTATAGCACAGCTTCTTGGTCTATAAACATCCAGTAATTAGAAGGAAATGATATCAGGATATTATGAGCTATATTCTTCTGCTGTTGTGAAAACTCTTGGAAATAGCCTTGGAACATACAGACTAATTCCAACAGTAAAAGAAATCTGTATACTTCTGATAACAAAAAGGCAACAAATACATATATATAGTTTTCTTCCTAAATTTCTATTATTTACTTAATTCATGTTTACTTTTTGGAAAATACTTGGATTGTTTATAACAGTTACACAGTAAACTTGTGGCCTTTAAAGAGGTATGTGGATTAATGACTTCTCAAAGAATTGTTTTACAAAAGTACTGTGGTATTTTTAGAATGAGTGCTTAGTTAAAATAGTCACTAAGGGCATGTTATTCACATAGGCATCTTCCGTACAAAACCTACGTATTTTTTATTATGCATACATTCTGACTTGATTCAGTAATGTACCTTTGTATACATACATATAACGTTAAACCTACGAATAGGTCCAGTTGTTCTAAAGTTAGTTGCATTCTCTAGAACAACGTACTGAATTAGCCCTTTAAGGACTTTATTACTATGATGCAAAATAGATTCTAAGGAATCGTTTGGTTTTATATAAAAGGTGAGGAGTGCAGGAGGTTTTTTGGTGGGTTTCTTTTTTTTTTTTAGTTTAAGAGTGGAATATATGTTTTCTTTAGCTGTAAAAGCACAATCAAGGCAACATGATAAGTGAGTCAGTGTTGTAAAAGTAAAACTAATTTTGCCTTCACTCACATGAGCTATAGAAGGAGGAAGCTTTATTGTCCCTGGGAAGGTGATAAGGCAGAGTAATTGTATATTATACTGTCCTGGAACATCTGCCTGAAGACTGTTGGAGCAATTCATCTATCATGGACGATACAGCATGTTTTGTCTTTCTGCTTTAACCCATCCCCACTGCTGGCCTGCACGAAGGTTTTGATAGGGACTGTGCCTGGGCTGGGGCTCACATTAATCAGTCCCCTTGTTCAACACTCCAGCTGACATAATTACAACCTGCGCACAGCAGTTATTCAAGTCGAGTCCTTGTCACTCGTGGTGCGAAACTACACAGCTCAGATCCCGAAGGAGATTGCCTTATCACACAGAACAAGGGCTCACAGGAGTTGAAGAGAATAGAAATGGGAAAATGTCTTCCGGGAGTACTATATATTCCTTTAAAATAAGACATTTGAGAGACTTACAAGGGACAAAGAGAAGCATTGTGCAAGGTCTGAAATGAACAGGTTATTATTTTTAAAAGGATTACACAGGCCATTTTTGTGAAATGGACGTGGATTATTAAATAAATTCAGTGGTCTCTCTCTCTTATAATTCAGTGACTCTGCCCTATTAGTTTTCTTCAGAAGTGATAAAATAGTTTTTGACCTGTATAAGCTTTAAGTATCTCTCAGTAGAAATCATCAGAACACAACTAATAAAAGTGCACATATTATACCAGTAAAATTGGCACACACATAAGGGAAGATCCACAAGGATCAGAGTTAAGGGTGAAGGAAGAAGCATGCAAAAGGGCTTTCGAAGATGAGCAAGTTCATTAGTTTCTGCTGTAGTATGATACAGGGATGTGAAAGATGAAGCCAAAGAACAAGTTTCATATTTTACCATTTTTGCCTCTTTTCATGTTAACCCTCTGTGGGGAAAAAAGGCAAGTCCATAACACCATGTATACGAAACGAAAGAAGTTTATTTTCATGTAATGTGATGGGTTTTATTTTTCTGTGGGGTTTTTTTCTTTAAGACAAAACCTTTGCGTACATGATCATAGGATAGTTTATTTGGCATTGGTCTATAAAATTCCTCAATATGACAGGATTTCACTGGCATTCAGAAGGCTTTTCCCTGGTGTTTAATTTTTTTTTTCTTCTTGGGTACTAGGTCAGCTTTTTGAAGTAATACCATTCAGGCAGTTCCTATTCTTCTCAATCAATAGATTTACAGTGCTACCCTGATTTCTCATCTAGTTAAAATACTGTGTCTAATGTTTAGACATAATTGTGTATAGTTGAAAGAACAGTAATAATTTATTTGTTCTGGGTGGTCCAATTTTAAGGTAATACTTTTACAAGGCAGCTTATCTGGGACTTTGAATAGTCTGAACTCGAAGTGCTAGAAACTATCTTACACATTTTACTCTGCACATATGTACTAGGTATACTAGGTAAGTCAAATACATAGTTCAGTGCTTTCATTCAACACTCTTCCAGTTCAGTATCTCTTGGTGAGCACATTGAACTTGATGTGTAGGTCTACTGTGAAAACCTAGCTACATGAAAGCTGCAATTTCTTACTGAGCAGCAGGGCGTCCTTGTAGGCAAATGTACTCTTGTAGGAACAAAAATTAAGTTTTGCTTGCTCCCTACTCTTAAAACCAGTTTTCCTGGGTGAATGATGACTGTGAAGTAAGCTCAAAGTACAGAGCCAAATGCTGCATTTACTTATATTTGTGCAGACAATGGCATTATGAGGACATAATCTGAAGAGAATGATGTTTCTCCAATATATACTTTCAAGGCAGATTTTAGATCAGATAATCAATCATACCTCCAACTAAAGAACCAAATTTGACTTTCAGAACCTAAGATGGTTTTGCAGTATTGACAGCCAGGAAGAATATATTTTAATTTGCAGACTGAACAAATTTCCATGACATCATGGAAACACAATAAATGTCTGACCTCACAATGACATTTTTCAGACTTAGACTGTACTTCTTGTAGACTTTGAGCCCAGAAAAAGCCTTAAGCTCAGCTAGTCTGACCTTCTACATAAAACAAACTGCATAGTTTTTTTTCCAGTTTGCTCTGTACTGAGCCTCATGTGTTTGACTAAATTTTATCGTCTAGAAAGACATTCAGGTTTGATCTGAAAAAATCCAAAGTTGGAGAACCCACTCCTCATGTGTGAAAGGTTAATTGCTGTAAGTGCTGAAGAAATGGTGCTTTATTTCTCATTTGAATTTGACTATAACTTGTAGTCATTGGTTTTGGTTTTGTTGCAGGTTTTCTCTAAGGTGCACCTTAATCACACATTTATTCCCTGTGAAGTTACTCATGCCCCAAGCTCAAATGTAATAAGCAAAACAGAGGTTTTTTAGTTTAAATGTTTGGAGGTTTTTTTTTTTTCCCCTTAACTTATATTTCTATTTATAATAATTTTTTGGCTCTTTGTTGCCTTTTCAAAATGTAAGCAGTAATACGGGAAGTAGATATTCTAGAATTAGTTTCTCCAGTGTCATAAAAGAACATTACATCCTTACGTTTGCTTGCTGCTTCCTTGCTTATACATCTAACAATGACATGGGACCTTTCTGCTTATAGCATCACACTGGAAGCTCACATTAAACCGCTGTTCTACTAATCCCTAAATCATTTTCAGCGTCACAGCTTTTCACAGCGTTATCTGTTCTGTAAGTTACTTGCATGCGTTGTGCAAAGGTGTGAGACCTAACGTGTCGTTGTATGTGTACACGTTTTGATTGAACAGGCCTAGCTTGTGAAACAGTTCTGCTCGCTCTGTATGACTGCAGTGTCATCATTATTAATCATGCTACCAATTACAGTGTCATCTGCAAATTTTATTAGCAGGGATTTTATATATACTTTTGGCATGCATAACAAAAGTGAATCTTTCAGACAATTAATACTTATTCCATTGATAAATTAGAACATTTGAAATGAAGAAGAAAATTACCATCTCTCTTTTCATGGGGGGGTTGGGGCCGGGATAGGGCAAGAAGCAGCAATGTATTAGCATTAAAAAAAAACCTACTTTGAGCAGAGATCATACAGACCACTGTGCCCTGGGTATGAATCCAAGCTGCAAAGCAACAGGATCTGCCCTCTAGGGAGTCATGTTGTCACTAAAATGGCTGAAGGAACTGACACAAAGGCCAGTTGGAAGAAGTGCCATCTGCATCTGAGATTGACAGGCAGCCTTTAGGGTCTGTAGCTATCATTTCTGACTCCAGCAACATTAGGAGTCCAGTTTCATCTTGTTCAGCCTATAGACTCCACACCCTTTCTTAGGCTCCATCTGCACTTTTATATTTGTGAAAATACTTTATGGGTTCCTGAGGATATACAAACAGACTCTACAGAATTGTTCAGTTACTTTATGTGGTCATTAAAAGAAGTACAATAGGGAAAAAATTGATGTTGAAAGGAAAAGTGTGTCTTCAATTAAATTCATCCTAGCTTTTTTAAAAAATGGATGCTTTCCATGGCCTCATTGCAGCAAGGTATTTGATCATGTACATAAATTTAAGCTTGTGAGTCATTCTTCTGAAGTCAATGGGGCTGCTTGTACTTAAGCTGCACAAGTGTGTAAGTACCTTGCTAAATCAGGGCCTATGATACTTAAAGCCCGGTCTCCATCCTTACACCACTGCAGAGATGCTGTTTCTCAGACCAACTTCTCTTTTATGCCATCTGCTCCAACAAGAAAGGAAAGGGGGAGGGAGGAAGCCCATGAACAATGGAGTGATTATTCTCAGTTACTGTGAAATAGATGAACTCCACCTGCTATTTCTGCCACTTAAACCTTGGCTGACACGGTGCAGCAGTGCACTGTGCACAGCAGACCTCTGCATCCCTCACGCTGCAGGCAGGCGGATCCAGAGGGCTCTTGAGCCAGGCCATTACAGAGCCCACTCTGCCTGCAGCGAGGCGGAAGCCAGGAGTCCTAGCAAATGTTACGGCCAGTTTTCAGTAGCAGATCAGTCCTGTGAAAAAATGCTTTTTTTGGTTTTGCCCCTTTTTTTTTTTTTTTTTCCCTCTAGTCAGTAGGTAGAAACACTGCAGCTCTCTCCAAAGAGCTACTTGGCAGACTCAGGAGCTGAGCATCCCAGCTTTGCCTGGCACCTCTGGGGGCAGTGGGGACCACAGCACAGGTCGAGAGCTGAGGCGCATCTCCCTGCCTTTCTGCACCCTTCCCACCTGCTCCTCCCAACTCTAGTAGTTCGGATGTAATTTGTGCGTTTCTGTCTAAAAGGTTCCTCGTTATTTCTTTCTCTTCCTGTAGAAAGCAGAATTAATGGAAGCATTTAAGGCAGGAAGCCATTACTTCCTTGGAATCAAAGATTTTTTTTTTTTTTTTTCCTGCAAAAATCAGGTTTTCTTTATGTTGTGAAGTGTGTTGTGAACTAAACATTTTTTTTTTCTTTTTTTGAGGAAAATATTCTGACTGAAAATTCATAAGTATAGATCTAGATGCCAGCACTGGTTTTATACTTTGGTTGTTGTTCACTGTGCAGGGTTGTAACCGGCTTTACAGGTTTCTCAGAGGTAAACAAGACTAGAGTACGTTACTTCTTATTTCCCTTCAGGATCTCCATTTACCCTGAATTTGCCTTTAAAAGTGTGCATTTTGGCTATCGTAATCACACGTATTTGTAATGATCAATTATTTGAAATTGGGAATTTTTATTCCAATACCTTGTAAATATAATGGTAGAGCTGTGGCCAGATTACAATTTGGACATGCTAGTCTGCTGAATGGAGCTGAGACACAAGCAGTAATTATCAATCTTCCATCATTTTCAGTGCTGACGCACAAGTTTTTGCTGCTTCCCTACAGGGCTCTGCTACTTTTTAGCAGCCAGCATTGGACATCTGTCACACATACTGTATGTCATAACAAATAGATCATTACAGAAAAAAATGCAAAGCTATAAATGTAGAAAAGCAGAAAACATTACGATTATTATCCCTGGGTATTACTATAATACTGTCAGAATAAATCCCAAATACGTTTTTATTATTTTCTTTGTGAAACTGACTGTATCATAAAATCTCATTAAAACATGTAAATGTAGTGTACTCTCTTCTGTGGGCTACTTCATATTTTCTGAGTGGCAATGCGTGCAATACATGGCAGTACATGTAAAACATGGCAATACGTGTGGCCACCAGATTGTAGGGTATGCGTTTTTATGACACTGTGGGTGTGTATTTCAGTCAGCTTAGCTTGGTACGGTTGAAAAGCATCAGCTGTGGGCAAGCGTTCGCTGCAGAAACAGCTATAGTGGTAAAGACATTGCTGTCCCCCAGCAGCTCGTTGCCATTGTCCAGCAGAGGACTTTATGAACAGCATAGAGGGATGTCTGCCAGCAGTGACGTAGGCAGAACTGAGCTGGCGCTGGGGACATCGTGGTTGACCTCCTGAGTTCCCATGGAGCTGTATGCTGCTAATTCTGGCAATAATATCATAAGTCACTTGATAATTGAGGTCGGTTGCAGAGCGCCAGCACTTGTATTCATGTGATTGTTCCCCCAGTCATTTAAAACCTAAATAAAAGGTAGAAATTTTGTTCTTAAAGGAAAAGAGCAAGGAAAAAGTAACCCAGGTGCATGCTAGTAATAGGAAGACTAAGAAAATGTACCATGTCTCATATACATATGCACACATATATGTTATATATGTGTGTTAATGTGTAATAATAATTACAGTTTTATAATGTTAGTTTCCACACATTTCAGAATATATTTTTATTATTTCTTGTGCAATACTGTATTGACCTGTAGCACTGAGGAGGTAAGCCAATACTTCAAGTTTTAAACTTGTGGTCTGAACTGAGTGCTAGCGGTGTATGCAGATTGTGTATAAAGTTGTAGCTAGTTTGAGTTAACTGGCAATCAGTTTATTTTAAAAACAGAAATGTAGATAAATCTTGAGTATGCTGGGAATAATTTTTGGTGGGTTTGTTTGTCTGGTTTTTGCTTAGTAGAAGTTGGGCAGAGTGACTGTCATTGTGAAGATTTTGATTGAATAAGCCTGTTCATATAATGTAATTACCACAGATTGAGGTATTTGTTTCTTTCCTGTCAAGAAAATATTGCCCATTAGGTTGTTTACTGTCACTCTACTGAATGCTAGTTTTCATACAGTTTAATGCAAGTAAGAAAGGCAGGCTAGAAGGGAAGCAGTAACGCTGAAAAAAACCTGAAAAGTTCCTGCATATAAATGAGCGAACAGGAGCTCTTGGTGCTTTGAGGAGTACCCAGGAGCTCCCAGCACTCCTGGCTGGAACTGGGGAATGCTGGGCACGGGGGAAGTCATGGCATCCTTGTATGCAGCACTGGCGTGAAATGCACCGTAGTACTCAAAGGTTAAACAAATGTTTACAATTGGAAAGAGTTTAGGAAAAATCCGATGATTTCCCAAAGTGAGGTGAAAGGAACTGGGTCTCTGTAGCTCATCCACGAGAAGTCCAGATAGCAGAGGATCCTTCAGCTGAGCAAGATGTGTTGGAAACGTAACACTAGCTGTTAGCTGGATGCAGGAATATGAGAAATACGAGAGTTTGTAAAAGTGAGTGTGATCAACTGTAGAGTAACTTGCCTACAATTACAATGGGTTCCCTGTTGATTTCCATCGGATTTCAGTGTGTCTCTGAAAATCATGGTTTAGTACCAAAAAGAGTTAGGGTTTGAGGAAAGAATCACTGTGCAAACTTTTTATGAACTGTGCAATCCATGAGGTTAAGCTAAATGTTCTATATGACTTTGCATTTTTAAAAATCTGTGGCTCTCCTTTTCTAGTGTAATTACATTATTGCAGTTTTGATTTAAAGACAGTTTTCCAAATTAGATGGCATTTTCTGTGAAAGAAACACCTGCAAATTTTTGGTGAATAACAGAGGTTAAGAATCTATGATGATACATATTGCTTTCATGAGAAGTTTGCTTTCATCATAACTGCTTTTATTTCTGGAAGAGAGTATCTGGGGACTTTGCTATTTTTCAATCAAAATACTCCAATTTCTGTGTACTTCTTGCAGGTTGCATAGGAGGGTATAAACACTGCAGAAGACCTTCAGAGTGCTCTCCATATGAGAGTGAACTTGATTCATACTGACGAACAGAAATCTTTTCAATCAGTCAGCTGTATCACTGTGTTTGTTCTTATGTTGTAAATAGTGACATCCATGGAGCTGCCCTAAGTCCTTTAGGTTATATTCATTTCTCTGCAGAAAGAGGTTGTTTGTACTTAATATACTGGAGAAAACCTTTTGAAAAAGGTTTATTTTGTGCAAATAAGATCCCTACAAGGTGCTAAAATTTTTAAAACTTAGTGGGCATTAACATTTTGCCTCATTTGCACCTCTGAAACCTTCCATTTCCATGTCTTGCAGTAAGCATCTTTCTGAAAATGTCAGGCACATAATGGAAGAGTGTTCTAATTTTGGTTCCCTATTAGTAAAACATCTTAATAAAAATAGGTTGCTTCCTACTATATTTCATTTAGCTGTTGAATGCAATGCTAATGTATTCTCATGTACAAAACCCTTAGAAAATATAGAAGCATTCCTATTCCGCACAGGCAAATTTAGAATTAACAGAAGATGTTTTGTGAATTTCTCTTACTTCATGATGTTTATCTAAAAGGCCACATAAAAGATGAGGACAGTAAATAGCTCTGCAGTTAGCTACTGAATTCAGCTGTTTACATGGGCTGTCTAAACCAGTGCTGCTGGCTGGGAGGAGGGCAGAGCGCGACCCCCTGCATCCAGCCGCGAGGCTGGGGCTGAGCCCCTCTGCGTGGGGAAGGGATGCCCGAATCCCTGCCCTCTTATAGCTTGTGCTGCTTGCTGGTGAGACTGGCTGGCTGGCTGAGCCCTGCAAGATGGGAGAGAAGGAAGAGATGATGGGGGAATAACGACCGCAGGCAGCACTTACTGTGGGGACCTTCAGGCTGGCAATTGCCCACCTGGCACAAACTTGCTTCAAGGCTCGTCGTTCCTCCCGTGATTCCCTGCTGCTGACTTTGAACTCCCACCTCTGCCTCCTGCAAAGTGCACACCTGTGCTCTGCCATCCCAGGACCCTGAACAGTGCTGCTGTTTGCCATGGGGTAGACCTAGTTTTGCTGAGGAATCTGGTCAGTGGCACACTACAGCTTGCCAATGCAACTGAGAAAATGTCTTCATAGGGGCAGAGGGATGCTACTTTTAGGGGCTAGAGGAACAATAGTATTTTCTGGCTTAGGGAGGAAGGCGGTTATGAGAACTTTTGCCCTGTGCACTAGGAGCATGTATTTTCCCCCTGTTCTGTAGACCAGGCACTCTGTTTATTGCTCTTAGCACAATGCCCTATTTTTGGTGAGAGAACTGAGAGAGAGAGAGATAAGGATAGGAGAGAGGCAATAGGAGAGGGAAGACAAAGTAAACACAGGCAACAGATTCTCATGGTGACAAAATGTCTGGGCATTTTATGCTACTCCTAACCTTCCCCTTTATTCCACTCCCCCAGCAAAGTGGATCAGTGCTGCTAAGGAGCAGATGAGGGCACGGAGGGTTGTGGCATGTGGCATTGAGCTTCCTTGTCATTCTCTGGATGATGCCTGTGCAAGCACAGTCACCACTGAAAACTTGAATAAACTGTTTTGTTTTCATGCTTGGAATAGGGAAGTTTGCTTTAGGCCCCATTGCGGAGAAGCTTTGAGCCCCATTGTGGTAGGGTGCCACTGGAGATGTCCATTGGAAGCTGAGTATTATTCACTGTTATAGTACCTACCCAGCTTTTTTTGCTGTGGTATCCTGTTCCTATCTAGGTAATCAGTATTCTGAGATTTGCTTACAGAGTGACAATGACATCAAAAGTAACTTAAATCTTTTTTGGATACATTGTTGGTGTCGAGCAGCTGAGCCCAGAGGGTGGTGATCAGTGGCATGAAGTCTAGTTGGAGGCCAGTAACTAGCGGTGTACCCCAGGGGTCAATATTGAGTCTAGTCCTTTTCAACTTCTTCGTTAATGATCTGGGTGATGGGGCAGAGTGTACCCTCAGAAAGTTTGCAGATGACACAACACTGGGAGGTGTGGCTGATACACCAGAAAGTTGTGCTGCAATCCAGAGGGACCTCAACAGGCTAAAGAAATGGGCTGACAGGAACCTCATATAGTTCAACAAGGGTAAGTGCCGAGTCCTGCACATGGGGAGGAACAACCCCATGCACCACTATATGCTGGGGGCTGACCAGCTGGAAAACAGCTTTGCAGAAAAGGACCTGGGTTCCTGGTGGACACCAAGTTGAGCATGGGCCACCAACATGCCCTTGCAGCAAAGAAAGCTAACTATATCCTGGGCTGCATTAGGAGGATTGCTGCCAGCAGGTCAAGGGAGGTGATCCTTCCCCTCTGCTCAGCACTGGTGAGGCCATACCTGGTGTGCTGTGTCCAGTTCTGGTCTCCCTGGTACAAGAGAGACATAGACATACTTAAGAGAGTCCAGCAAAGGGGTACTACAATGATGAAGGCACTGGAGCATCTCTCTCAAATAAGGAGAGGCTGAGAGAGCTGGGACTGTTCAGCCTGGAGAAGAGAAGGCTTGGGGGGGATCTCATCAATGTGCACAAATACCTGAAGAGAGGGTGCAAAGACGACGGAACCAGGCTCTTTTTCAGTGGTGCCCAGTGATAGGACAAGAGGCAATGGGCACAAACTGAAACACAGGAGGTTCCCTCTGAACATCAGGAAGCACGTTTCCACTGTGAGGGTGACTGAGCACTGTTACAGGTTGCCCAGGGAGGCTGGGGAGTCTCCATCCTTGGAGGTATTCAGAAGCTGCCTGAAAATGGTCTTGGGCAACTGGCTGTAGGTGGCCCTGCTTGAGCAGGGGGAGTGGGACCAGACGACCTCCAGAGGTCCCTTCCAACCTCAACCATTCTGTGGTTCTGTGACTAAAGTACAATTTTACAATTGACAAGTCATTTCCAGTTCATGATATTTGAATACACAGCAACCTTTAATTTACTGAGAGCACCAAAAGAAAGACATGTAACTGGTTGGTATGAACAGACTTCTAATGGCAACATGAAATGTGCAGTTAGAACAGCAATGTGAACTCATTCCTCTGCGATGAACATGAACATTCGAGATAAAAGCCCTTTTTTATCTTAGGCCAGAAGAGGTTTTCCTTTCGTCTTAATCAGTAGCTGCATTTCTCAGGAGAAGCTTGCCATCCGTCTCCCTTACTTCACAGCATTGTCCTTTACAGAAATGTGGGAGCTTTCCTGGATGTGTGCAGTGGAAAGTAAGCCTACGCCCTTCCCGATATATCAGTCTTTGATGGAGGAGGTCGTACGGGCTTGTTGCATGGGAAGTATGGGCTGAGCTTTTCAGCTCACATTTCCTGTTCACCTGCAACGTGCCTTAGGAACACGTCCCATCTCTTCTTTAACCGTGTATAGCACTGATAGGACACTGAAAACTCTGTACAGGTCTTCCACTTCCCTTTAAGAGAACCCCCTTTGTGGGGTTTGCATCGAGTCTCAAATCTTTCTTCATGTCTGATACGACTCGCTGCAAGACGTGAAATAAAAACAAAATTACTGTTGTGCTTCTCTGGATCAGCATTGAATACAAACCCATAGACTATAGCTTTAGACTAATTAAGTCTCTCTAGTGAGTGCCCTTCCTGTTATTGCAGAGACTGGAAAAATTGCCATAAATATGTACATCTGATTTTTGGAATGGAAAATGGATCATAAGGACGAAAGCATGCATCGTAATTTAACTGAGGAACCTCTGGTTTAGCCGTACTGGAACACAGGCTAGCCTTTTAAAAGCTGCATTTATTTGTTTGTAATTCAGACTGGAACTCAAAAAACAGAAAGACTTTACTCAGTTTGTTTTGGGCTGGGCTCTAAGTTGCCAAATTTCAGAACAAAGGGAATCTTTATCTCAAAGTTTGTAAACTCCTGGAAGTGTATTTTATAATACAAAGCCTGTCAAATGCTTAACTATCATCACTATTGCAACACACTAATATTTTAGTGAGATGTTTATCATGGCATAGCTTTAATGAAAATAGTGCTGTTTAAAATCACAGACCTCTGTGTTTAGTCATATGAGATGAAGTGATGTAACTACACACATACACAAAGTTTTGGTGTGGGGGTTTTTTGTGTCAGACATATAATAACATACTTGTACAGTACTCAGGAGAAGACTCCTAATAAAACAGACAGTCAAAGCACAGTGAATAATTAAAAAAAAAATTTTATATGCAGTACCTTTTTGTCATGTCATATTTAAAGGTATTACTTGGCTTCAAAAGTGCTTGGATTTGCCAGTTGTTATCTTCATGGTTTACCTTATGATTGCAATTGCTGCATTGCAACCCAATACGAGAGGCCATTTGTAATGCCTTGTGATCTCATATTCCTCATTTTTGATTAAGTCTTTCTGGCCTCATCACATGGAAAAATATATTTTCATATTTTATATGTTTTTATTTCCCATGATGAATATATCAGTATGTTGGCATGTTTAGTCAGATTTTTACTGATGACTGAATAAATGAGACTTCGGGATTGCTCTCTTTAAAGTGGTTGGAGCAAATTCACAAATCAAAGGAGATAGAACTGGTCTTTTATGACTTGAACAGGCTGGGTTTTCTTCACAACTCTTACATAGGTTTCCACAGATCCTTTATATATTTCACAGAAATATTTCAAAGTAAAAAGTTTTATATCTTTCCTTAACATAGTATGAGAGCTGAGCTAAAAGGACACAGATATTTTATTTCAGATTCGTGTGCTCTGCTTTAATCCACTGCCCTTTAAAGTATAACCCATGATAGAAGGTTACCAGATCGTCTCCTGCTTTCATTGCAGTATACACTATCCTTTTTTTTTTTTTTTTTTAATAAAATACATGTTTCATTTTAACAACATTTATGAGCATTGTAATTTTTTTAGGGCTGAATCCTGAAAGATGCTGAGGGCCAATATTCCCCATATTTTTCAGTGAACATAAGTGTCTTCTCTGACATTCTCAGGAGCCTGATCATTATACTGGTATATAGCAGATGGACATGACAGAGGGTGAGCTTTGGCAGCACCGTAAGGCAGATATCAGCTTTACTATGACCATCTCCAAGGGAGAGACAAGCACTCCAACAGAACTCCAAGCTGCTACTTCCAGTTTATTTTGGGGGTCCTTTTTTTTTTAGGTGCCTGTTACTGTGGTATTTCTGACAGTGACAGGTAAACAATCAATTCCTCAAAATACTACTGTTGTCTTATTTGAATATTCGTGAAGTGTGATGTGTTTATGTAGTTTACTTGAGTGTTTGTACTTTTTTCAGTTAAACTGAATTACTGTTCTTAGTTTGACAATATTAATAGTGTACAGTACTAAGAAAGCCTAAAAAAATTTGTACATAGGCTGTTATTTTGATTCAAGATTAAATATAATGGTTATTTCTGATTGAAATAAATGAAGAAGCAGTATATTTTATATGGGATTCATCACAGTCTTTGAATAAGTAGGAAATTCTAATGGAAAATAATTTTGGTTTGAGACAGCAAAGTTTTAAAGACTGGAAATTAAAAATTACTGTCATATCATGGATCTCTGGATAAAAGAAATACAAGATCTTTATTCACTTTTTTTTTTCAGAAATATGATTAGAAACATTAAAACATTTTGAAATGTATAAAATTAATTTTATATGTATTCTGACTTTTATGCATGAAAACTCCACTGCTTCTACAAAAGCTGTGTTTAAGATATAAACCAGAACCTGTGTGTACTTTCAAAAAGGTATAAACTTGAACAACTCAATTCTCTTTTCTAGGAACAGTTCATAAGGTGTGATGAGAGTTGGTGGAATTTCCTTACAAAAAACATTCATAGTAAGTCCTATGGAATCTAGGAACTGTGTAGGAGAGGTTCATGTGAGCTCCACTGGGAATGTTACAAGCATCTGTGTATTTCAGTTTTGCTAAGTTAAAGACTTTTGCTTAATTTCTGTCCATCACTGACTACCATCAAAAAAAATAAAAATTATAAGGCTTTTACAAATGTAAAAAATTGTTCATTTTTAAATTATTCTGGTTCAGATGTATTGCTCAGTTAACCTGAAACAGCTTTGGGAGCCTTCGTGCAAAGGACAACATTTATACAAAACCTAAGAGATGCAGAAATTAGGCAGATAGGGAAAAATGAGTAATGACTACTTATTTTCTGTTATAACACTAGGTTTTATTTGAATGACTAGTAGGGAATAAATTGTTATATAACCTGTTTCTTTTTTCATTGTTTTTTAGGTCTAACTGTGCTGAAAATATCCGTAAACACATCTTACATACAGGAAAGCATGAAGGAGTAAAAATGTATAACTGTCCTAAATGTGACTATGGAACCAATATCCCTGTGGAATTTCGTAACCACTTAAAAGAACTACACCCAGACATTGAAAATCCTGATCTGGCGTACTTGCATGCTGGTAAGGTTATTCTTCCCTTTGCTTACAAATTCTCTATTCTACATGAGCATGCTTAAATGATGGCAATAAGAAAGTTAGCTGCTATGTTATTTATTCTAAAGAACATGATTTTAAAATGGGCTTAGTCCTCTTCAGGTTTTCACAAGGGGTGCAAAGCTTGCGGTTCCATACATAAACATCAGAAGTGCGTGCTATTTAGATGTCTCATTTTGAAATCTAGTTGAACTTTTATAGAGAAATATTTTTTTAACATTTGTATTAAGTCCCTCTGCCCACCCTATTCCTCCAAGAACAGAAAACCAAAATTCCGCCGGAAATACAGTGGCAAATCAATGTACCACTTTAAAAATTCTTAGATTTCATTACAAAAAAGCAGACAGTATTTAATATTAAAAGATAGAACAGCAGAGATCAATCAATAACTTACATGTATGTTTTGAGGGTTTATGTTAGAGAGCACAGACATGGATGTCGCTGGAGGAATGCAAAACAAAAACATTGCTTTGGAAACAGGAATTAAAAGAAAAATGTTGGGGTGTTTCCTGTTTAGGAACACGAGATTTTTTTAAATTTTTTTTTCTTAGAGATTCTACAGTTCAGAATAGAAGGCAGAACTTTAATGGGAGCATCCAGTTAGGAGAAAAACAAGAGTTTAATGGCAAGACATTAGGAGAAATAATACAAAATTAGGCTGGAGCTTGACTGAAATGTGATCTTAGCTCAGGAGAGGCAGATAACTTAGACATCACTGGGCGGGAAGACAAGTCAGAGCAGTGGGAAAAAAGAACAGATGGCGAGAAGAAAGAGTTAGGGAATCCAGAGGAGGAAGAAGCTATGTGGGCCAAATTCTTCCTGAGATGCAAATTAATCTTCCATCGAAGTACTACTATTAGTACTGCTGTGTCAGATTTGAATCTTCTTGTGTAAGGAATTGATCTCATAATTTTTTGAGACCCTCATACCTGTAAAAAAACATGACCTAGAGAGCTTTCATTCAGCTCTATGCAGTGTGTACACTCAAGTCATTTTAAAACCTCTCAGTCTTCTCAAAATGACTGCTTGCTTTCCTGACTGGAGGCAGTGTATTATTTGTACCATATATTTCTATTTGCCAAGTATTCCACTTCATTTTGGAACCAATCATCATGTCATGTCAGCATATGGTGGATAATATCTGGATGTGCAAACAAAATGCCAGTTGGCGGAATACCAATTTCAAAATAGGTCAGAAAACTGATCACATTTCACCATAGTTCTCACTAAAGTGAATGAATATTCAACTCAGAGCTTATATCCAGACACTGTTGGATTTTTACTACAATAATCGCACTTAAAATAATATGAAAAATTAAAATGCTTTAAATAGACAGATATACAGACACAACACATATATAACACTAGTAGAATCACAAATATTTTCCAAAATTTCCAAAGTTTTCATGTTACTTGTTCAAGACTATATCTAGGTAAATGAATTGCTCATTGCAGCATGCTGTGGGTAAAACTATTCAACTTGCTTGTCTTGGTAACATAGGAAAACTGTAATCAATGTGTTGTATACTAACGATATCTGCTTTTTATACATTCATTCTTACAGTGGAGAAATTCCCTTGCACTGAACAGGCAATGTTTGTACTGTACAAACATATTAGTACTGGCAAGAACTGGTTGCCACCTAAATATTGCCAGGCTAGCCTAGAACTGGTACACAACAAAAGTGTATTGAAATACTGTTTGCATAATTCCATCACTAAAAGATCGATACTATATTTTCCTTTCAAGAAGAAACACTGTTAAGGTGGGACCTAGGTGATAATTGTGTATTCACATCAGAGTTAAATTAAGGGGTTTTCATTTCTTCTTTTCAATCTATTTCTGACTGCTGGACATATGAGAGTTAAAGGTTTTAGAGAAAATTTTTAAAGGAATGAGGGGATAACTCCTGTGCCCTGGCTAACATCCCTTATCAAAATAAGATTTGTTCTATGTCTGATTCACAGTTACTGATTACATATTGGTCATTGGCTGCACACACAAAGAATCTACAACATGACATAGAACCCTTTAGGATGATAGGAGTATGAAAGTGTCATACAAGATCGATTTTTATTTTTTTTTTTTTAACTTAAACATATTTGTCTGTCTTTTGTGTTCTAACATTGCTTTGTAACAGTAAAGCCAGCTCCTTTGCTTCTTTGAGCAGAATAGAAATAGAATAAGTCTCATCACTGGCAAAGGGTCAAACACCAACTCCAGCCACTTTGCAGGACCAGTCAGCAACTCCTTCACCACAACCCACCAAGAATGGAGCTGTGGGGTTCTTTTAGGTTGTGGCTGGGAACAAAAATCAAGTCTGTTTCTCATCTGTGAAATTAAGGTTATCAGTTGGATTTCTAATTCAAAGTTAATGCTTTTTATAATATAATGTTCTACTACTAATTTCTGTTTAGCTTTCTTTGGCAAGTAATATACTGCCTTATGGGGTCAATGGCAGTAGGGAGCTTAAAGAAGCTGCATCTCTAAAAGAGAGGCTGCGGAAGGTGGAAGGCAGAACAAGTTAGCTTCTACACGAGTAAGGGTGATACTATAATTGATAGGTGGTAGCGCTTTCTATTCTCTATCTTTGAAATCCTGTATAATGTGAGGAATTGATGTATGGAAATGCCACAAAGCCAGATCTTCGGGCTTTCTTTTCCCTTTTTGCTGTAGACTCTTTCATAGATGGAGATATTTAACTATACAACTATATTCCTTACAAACCTTATGAAGTACCATTATATGTTTTAAAACAATAAGAATCTAGAGCATACTTCTGCTTTAATTTAAAACAATTACTGCACTTGAACAGCATACCTTTAATGCACACAAACTAACAAAAAGATATGTGCATCTGCACATAAAATTATGGCTTGAATTATTATGGCTAGATTACACTTCAAATATCAATTTACACATTTAACCTCTAATTTTTATACAAATCATCAAATCTGTTTTGAAATGTCATTGTGTGTTGTTCTGTAAGAGCTTTATGCCTGTTTCTTGATATTCTGTCCCATATTCTCAAGATTTGTTTTGAAATTGAAATTTTGTTTAAAAACAAATCCAGAAATTATCCACAATATTAATTTATTTTCTTTTAAAAAATCACTTTTAAGACACTGATAGATTTTATAGCTGTTGTAAAACAGAAGTGGGTTTACTAGCAAGCTCAGGAATCCTGCAGTTAATGTTTTAGTCAGGGAAATTTGGTTCTAATGGAAGCTATTAATATTATTCTTGTTTTATCAATGTGCAAATCTGAAAATTCATCATTACAAATGGAAAATTAATACAATAAGTGAGTGAATTGTCATATCACCGTGATGACTATCATTTTGATGATTTTTTTTTTTTTTTTTTGAGAAAATTTTACTGAGTTGCTCAGTGTGGACTTGTCTGTTGGCGAGTCTCAGAATAAACTGAAGAAATCTTTGGATCGATTCTTGTGTGCATTACATTTCCAAGTTTCTTGGATATGTTTTTTCTTCCAACTGATGTTACATCTCAATACTGAGTTGAACTGAGCCTGAATATTTTGACAAGTGGGACAGAGGAAGGGCCCATACCTGTGGTAGAACTTGGAAGAGATCAGTAGTCCAGCTGTCTCTCTCAGTACCTTGTCTGCTTTGGAGCAGCATCACTTGGTAGGAATCATTTCAGTTTGAAATAAACGTTCATCATTTAGGAGCTTTTGTCTTATAAACATTATGATACTATTATGATGCATTATTTATATCCAAAGAGTGTAATATCTATAGCTTGACATCTCCATTATTCCAATAGCTGCAGAGACTATGGCATCTCATTGTGTGCATAGTCGTCTTGTGTGGATACTAAACTGGACGTATGGCAAAAAGCTCTTCAGAGAGAAGAGGAGCAGTTTGCTCATTATTGTTTTCATGATCATATTGAAAGTTATGCAATGATACTGTTGTTTTCTGTATAATTTCTGTGCTGCATTGTTAGCAGTGAACATGATCTCCAAGAATGAGTGCTACTCTAGGAAATCAGAATACCTCTGTTTTTCACTGAGCTACTGATATAGTGGGCTTGCTCTCTGTCCGAGTTTCCCCATGTGCAAAATAGGTGCAATGCCTACCCAGTTTGAAGCACAAAGCTTTTGCTTGAAAATGGCTTCACAACAGTCAACTATGTGATTAGGAAACTGCTTAAGACATTGAACAGAAAATTTGGAGGCATTTTACTTAATTTAGAATTAGCAGTCATACAAAATCTCTCTTGGAAGTCTTTTCTTTTAAAAAAATCAGGGAAGGCAGATCAAGTTGTCATACTCTTTGGTAAGTCTGTTTTTTCTTTGATACTGTGCTTGTGAAGCAGTCAAGTTATCCAGCAGAGTTTGCCACCCTGGGCCCCGCGAGTAGGAGTGGAGGATCGCTTACTCTTATGGATCCTGACAGAACTAAATGTGTGAGCTGCTTCCCCTTGCTGCACAGACATGTTTTGGGGGATGCTTGGAAGTACTGCTTTGTGTGCCTGTGCCTCCGTGAAAATTATAGGTGCCTCTGGGGTTGGGCCTCCAAAGAACAAAGATCGTGACGATTGTGTTTTGGCAGTTGGCTGCCTACGTGGTGATTGAACGCTTAGTGCTCATGAAGAGTTACATAATTCATGACCAAAATGATAGATAGGTACTTGATTATAGTGTATGAGTTGCTTCACAGGGAGAAAATATCAGACACGAGCTACTCTTAATCTAGCTGAGAAAAGCTTAAGGAAAATCAGTTACTGAAAGCGTAGTCAGACAAATTCAAACGAGAAACAAGGTGCGAACACTTAAATATGAGGTCGATGGAGCTCTGGCAGCAACTAGCAGAAGAAATTATCCCTGTTCCATTCCTTTGAGCGTTGAAAAGACTGGATGTCTTTCTGGAAGAGAGGTTTTAGGAGGGCCCAACATTGCTGGGTTCACTGCAAAACTAATTAAGTTTTATTTAAGGGGCTTTAATATACCAGAAGTCAGACTTATCTAATAGTCCTTTCTGCTCTTAAATCTTAAAACAGTGTTAATCTAAAGCCTGTTGGTAAAGATGGTGTTTGTGAATCTGTAGTGCTTAGGTGTTGTGATAGCAAAGGGATAGCTGAAGAGACACATACGTCCCCCAAAGTGTTCTTTCTCATAGAGATGACATTCTCATCATCAGCACTAAATTCTTACTCTCTTTGAGCCTGAAGTACCTGTGCCTCAGCAGAGATACACTTGCCTAAAACAAGTTTCTTCCTGGTATGTCGTTAAATCCTTAATAAAATACATTGGAACGTGCATTTATTTATTTATTTAAGGTGTTTGAAGAATCCTTATGAAATTCTGCTCTTTTGGTTGGCAGTTCCGTTACTGTGTTATTGGCTCCTGAGGTCTGAAACTGGTGAAAAGACAGTTCAATTAATCATATGTTCACTAAGCTGGGCCTACATCCTGCTCTTTTCTTTTTTAGAGTAGGGGATCAGAGTTAGGGGATGTTTTAGTTCTTTCCAGAGAGCAGTGAAAATGAGAAAAGTTTACCACAAGGTCTGTTTTATGCATGTTTGCAGAAATATTTTTCCAAACGTTTTTAAGTGCACTTTTTGAAAGGCTGTGCTCTCCACACGTTTCTCTTTCAGTTTCTTTAGCTTTTGAGAAACAAGGCTGTACTAGCAACCTGCAACATGATTACATCATCAACAAGGGACAAAATTGTGATCCTATCAGTTGTAACAGTTGCAATATTCATGAATGGAATTCTGAAAGTTCAAATAGTTAATCCCAAATAAAATTGTGATCTTTATCCCACTTGACAGCTACATTTATCAAATTATTAAGAGGAAAAATTGATTGCTAAAAGTTATGGTGTGATCTATTATGTGATTTTATCAAGGTATAACTGTATTGCCAAGTGGAAACTGCAGACTTATTCAGAATGTGAATTGGACACACATAACCCGATAATATAGCAATTATACTAGTATCCTAGTGCTTTTCTACTTTTAAATTTTTCTTTTTCTCTTGTCCCTTCTTTTGTACCTTCTGACTTTTTAGTAGAAAATATAAAGTTGAAAAAATTAAGGAAAAATGAAATAATAAACCCCCGTTTACTCTTATACTCTCTGAATTCATCAAACAACAAAAATATAAAATCAGTGAATGCTGTTTATCAATGAAATAATGGAAATACAAGTCAGGTACCTATGCAAACTTGTAATCTGTACCTTAAGTAAAGCATCCGAAGAATGGATACATAGTTTTGTTTGCAAGCATATTTAACTTTTTTCTTGGAATACTTATGTTCTTAGTCTTTATCACTGTTTAAATAAAATACTTTAAATGCTGTAATTTGAAACAATATTAAAAATCTGTCATTGCTAGATACAGGCAAATCAGGTAGAAGCTTTTACAGTAGCAGAATATTGCTTGGGTTTCTAGTCAGATAAAACATTATTTTTGATGGCTGGTATACTTAAAAAAAAAAAAAAAAAAGGCAGCAGCAGCTCTGCTTCAAACAGGTTTGCTCTTGTCATAGCTATTAGTGCCAGTCTTTCAATAGCATGTCATGTTGATTGGCAGACACTCCCTTTCCTCTTTTGTGAAGAATAATAATTTTAGTGTGTGCTTGAAATAAAAACCTAGTATAAATGATTTTCTGTTTGTAAAGGAGAAAGCTAGGTTCCTTATAACCTATGTAGATTACATATTATTGTGTTTCAGGAAAAATTAATGTACGTTTAAAAAACCCTAAACCCCAAGTCATTTGGTTATTTTTATAGCTGTCTTCTGTTAGAAGGCTTTTTATGCCTAGCAGAGCTTCTGCAGCCAGTGTCTTTATCTGGGTGGTCATGAATGTAGAGTTGGTTCTTTCCAGGTAGCAAGTAAAGTGGGGGAAAAAAAAAAAAAAAAAAAAAAGAGATTGTGAAAGTATTTTTTTCTTTTTTGTAATAGGTGGCTTTTGCAGCTGCTGTTGAAGAGCCTGGGGACTCCTTTCATAGTCCCTTAGTTGCTTGTCCTGAACTCTCAGCATATATTGCTGCTGAGTGACATGAAAGAAAGTTTTGAAATATTTTTATGCAAATATTACATCATCTAATATGCAAAGCCCACCACTATTAATATTAGTTATGCTGTATAGGTGGATGGTATCCTCAGATAAGAGTGAAGGCCATGAATTTCACTAAAGAAAAATGTTCGGAATATAGTCTTAGAGGAAAAGAAAAATACCGCCTATACCAAAGTCTGGAACACCTCTTAATACCTCTGATCAGTAGAGGTATTGTCATGCTGTGCTCTATTTTTCCATCGGATAGTTGGTGCTAAGCTGCAGAGCCATCGCGCAAGTTTTTTTCATATTGCGTATAGCACCAGTGGCATTCGTAGTCGCAATCTTGCATTCAGTTCAATGCCTCTCTGCCCACGGCCCGCTGCTCGGGGGATTTCCTACTCGTCGTTCCTTTCTGAAGGACTATCCCAGCTTGTCACAGGGTGACTAATTGTTTGCAGGTTGGGCTGATGCTCCTGAGCAGCTTGAATCTCTTTGCGCATGTCTAAACATGTAATCTGGGTGCTGGCGTGTGCCTGCTTTCCTGTCCTTCCCTGTGGCATCCTGGTTTCCATGGTGTAGAACCATTCAGCGGGCCTGGAAGGGGGCTGTGCCACACTGGCCGATACAGAAGCTCTCGTCAGTTTTGCAATTTTCTCTTGAGCCCTAATGCGCACCTTGTGTCTGCCCTCAAAACACCCTCGGATGGACATCAGCTTTGCAAATTCCTTGTGTTGCATTGGTAGCCACGTGCTGGGTCCCTGCTGGTGTTCACAAAGACTGTTGCCTCTGCAAGGATGTCAGGTTCACCAATGAAAAGAAGGTAATCTTACTCCAAGCTATTATTTCATTACACTAATAGATAAAACATCCTTCATGAAGAATGAGACATATTATTGCCTATTTGGTGCTAAAAATAGGATATCCTAACATAAAACTTTTAAAGCAAGGCTGAAATATTAAAGTGCAGAAGTAGAAGAAAGCCCTTTAAGACATGACAGCTATCTAGAAAGATAAAAATATTTAATTCTGCTAGAAAATATATATGCATAATAGTATGTGCTAAATATAAATAATAAATGGAAATATTAGTATTCAAATATCAACATATTACAATTCTGAGACAAGCACCAAAACCCAGGAAATCAGGCTCATCAAGAAAATTTTTCAAACAAAAAAAAAAAAGAGCCTTGCAGAAAGAATAAAAGTAAAGGTATATAGTGTATAGGAGTAATTCAGGATATTTTTATGTGGAGATTGTCCTATACTCTGAAAATTTCAATTGTTTTCCTATTAGGAGAAGTTCTTTTAAGAGTAGATCTCTTAGTGGATCATCCAGGGAAGTTATGCTGGAGTCCTAAGAAATAAAAAGCTCTTAAATTTTTTTATTTTAATTAAAGCAAATGTAAGGTGTAAGATGCAATTTGAAGAAGAATATTAAAATGTTGTTTTAAAATGTGTGGGTTTGATATATATAAAAACATATATAAAAACGGTAAATAATTTATGTTTTCACATAACATATAAACACAATATATTTATATGAATATATGAAGTAATTATATACTAATATATAATTTACACAAATTTTATTTATATAAAATATAAATGATAAATATCTATAAATAAATATAAATAATAAATATAACAAGTGTCGTCCCAATTATGAACAAATTATTGCATTACTTGAAGATTTGGACTACCAGTACTTCCAAGACCTGGGGGCACTATATTTCAGTACAGCCGCATAGCAGAGTGTATTTTGCCTACATAATGTCACCCCCTCTTGGCCTCTTTCACTGTGGCTGAGTGCCGGGTCCTGCACTTGGGTCACAACAACCCCATGCAACGCTACAGGCTGGGGGAGGAGCGGCTGGAGAGCTGCCTGGCGGAAAAGGACCTGGGGGTGTTGGCTGACAGCTGCCTGAACATGAGCCAGCAGTGTGCTCAGGTGGCCAAGAGGGCCAATGGCGTCCTGGCCTGTATCAGGAATAGCGTGGCCAGCAGGACCAGGGAGGTGATAGTGCCCCTGTACTCGGCACTGGTGAGGCTGCACCTCGAGTACTGTGTTCAGTTTTGGGCCCCTCACTACAAGAAGGACATCGAGGTGCTGGAGCGTGTCCAGAGGAGGGCAATGGAGTTGGTGAAGGGTCTAGAGCACAAGTCTTATGAGGAGTGGCTGAGGGAGCTGGGGTTGTTTAGCCTGGAGAAGAGGAGGCTGAGGGGAGACCTTATTGCTCTCTACAACTACCTGAAAGGAGGTTGTAGCAAGGTAGGGGTCGGTCTCTTCTCCCTAGTAACGAGTGATGGAACGAGAGGAAATGGCCTCAAGCTGCGCCAGGGGAGGTTTAGGTTAGACATTAAGAAAAACTTCTTCACCAAAAGGGTGGTCAAGCATTGGAACAGGGTGCCCAGGGAAGTGGTTGAGTCTCCATCCCTGGAGGTATTTAAAGAATGGATAGATATGGTGCTTGAAGACATGGTATAGATGGACTTGGCAGTGATAGGTTGACGGTTGGACTCGATGATCTTAAGGGTCTTTTCCAACCTTGATGATTCTATGATTCTGTGATTATTTAGAAGACACTTTATATTTTCTTTTCTTGTGAGATGTTACCAACATCTCAACAACCTGCACTGAAAGAGTGTACACTTGATAAATAACTTAAATGATTAACATTTGTAAGCCTGCTTTGATTTTTCTTGCAAGTCATTGTCTGAATTTTCAATTTTTAAAAAAATTACACAAAAGAATTATTTGCTTGTTGCACAAAATCTGGTTACTACACAAAATGGCACAAATAATAGCAAATAATTCCAGAATCAGAAAAGTGTTGAAACAAATATGGGTAATGTTAGGTATGGAAGGATTGAATCAAGTGTTAGTTATGTGCTCAGTGCTTTCCTACTTCGGGTCATGACTGAGAAGAGCCCTCAGCAATAATTGCTCCAATGAATCACAAATCATTGGTGTTCCATACTGATTTTTAAAATTTCTTTTGGGCTTTCTTTTTGTTTGTTTTCATTGATCCAAGGTATGCTGCACCGACTTCCCATTAATTTCTTGAAGTGGCATCTTGGATCTTGACCTTTTGTAAGTAGGATGCCTTGTCTGTCTGAAACGCATGTTCTTTTGTACTTCTAATTTCTCTTTTACTTCCAATAGTTCTTCATAATTTTTCCCATCTTTTCATTTACCAGATCTTTGGTACCTTTCAAATGCTAAATGCTCTCCCATATATCCTTAGTAACCACGCTGGATTTTTCTGTCCTTTTTAATATTTAGGTTTTATTGGATGAATGTAGATTGCACCTTCTTTAACTGTGCCTTAAATAATTGCCACTTAAGGGAATTAAGAAGTACAAGGGAAGGAAAATGCTGACCCATAGACTAAGCAGAAGGAAAAAACGTTCCCACTGGGTCCAATTTCCTAAGAAGGACCATCAGGATAGTGACTAGGACCTGAAATTATGGGCTGAATGACCTCTAAAAAATTATCAGTTCAAAGAGGAGCTTGTCTATAACTGTTTGCACTAAAGGAAATGAAGATAGGTAGAAGTCTCGCAGAAGAAAGATTGCTTCGCTTTCTTGGTGAACATAGAAGAGCATAATATTGAAACTATGTCTCATATAAATACATCGCATGCCGACTGTCTATAATTCTTGTATCATGTCAAAAAACCATGGAGGCAGATATCTCATCTCTTCACTCCCAGCGGGTCAGTTAGTGGGGAACCCCTTTTTCTAAGTGGGAAGATAGAAAGTACATCTTCTGAATTTAAGATATTTTATGCAGATCTTGCATTTATTGGAAGGAGTGCGTGCTCATCAGTATCTAATGTCAAAAAAACGGTTTGTGCTAAAGAAACCACTGCAGATTTAATACAGATGTTTTCATTCTCTGAGTCATTACAGTATGATTTTCATATAATATTCTCTGATAGTAAAAAGGGACCTTAAAGTGAGGGCAATTTTCATATAAATGGCATAGGAACCTGAGCATTAATGAAAGCTTTGGGCTTTAGATAATACAAATCACTGGTTCAGCCTTCCCATGACTGGATGAAAGGCGCTGCTGGTTTAAACGGGAGCCATGGCTTGGGTGTGGGAAGGACAGGAGGTGTCAGACATCCAGAGGCAAAGTTACTGGACAGGTTTCTGCAGTGTAGTTCAGGGGACTTCTCAGATATTTGAAGGAGACAATCAGTTACTGTTTGTCACAATCCCTGTTTAAATAACATTTCAGAAACTTAGATTATCGTTGCTGGAAAAGTTTTGCATTAATAGTCATTGTAATGTAGCTGAAGGAAAGAGCTGGTTGCTATATAGTGTTGGGAATATAATATATAACGTACTTACAAAAAAGGCATTAAGATAACTACCATATTACATGCTAAGCTATGTCCCTACCTCTTTTATACCTTGCCAAAATGGTACTTCTTATTCAAAGTCTAGGAAGTAATAGCAGATAACGGTTCTCAGAACACAGTTTACTGAAGATTTAGAAGAATTGATCTACTTTGAAGTAATAGTATCCAGAGGAAACATGAAATGAGAGCATCTTTTGATAGCAAAAAAGATAAAACCTTGATTATCTAGTTATCTCAAGAGACATTGGAAGTTTTTAGGCAAACATTTTCAATTTAACATTGATTTTAGATTCAGGATATATATCTGAAATTCAGAACTGAGTTTGAATAATTTGAAGTTAGGAGTTCTTACAGAACTAATTGCACACTTAGAAAAAAATATTTTTACAATAGCTTTTAGAATGTATGAGTAAGGTAAAATTAAAAAGGAGGAGCCATTGTGAAGTGCCTGGAGTCCTCACATACTAGTGCTTGCCACCACCGCAAAATGCCTGTCGGATCAAGCTACTTCAAGTCAATTCAATTTAGCCTCTTCTGCTAGGGATTCATCTATAAATCCCTACTGTTCCCATAGCATTCAGTATTATATTATTTGGTTTTGACCCTTTCTTTTGTTATCCACCTTCCTCTGAGCAAATTCGGTCGCTCTCAATATTGTCAGTAAAATTTGCTGAGCTGCTTGTGTTTATTTCTTTCTATCAGCTCAAGCAAAAATCCTGAAATATGAAGTCAGAGATTTATCAGTGTATACAAATCATGAAATCTCAGCTATCTGTAATTCAGTTCAGCCTTACCTGTGTTATAGATGAGGAGGGCTAAGTCAGCAGGGGAACGCAGTCTTCTATTCTCTGATGTATTGTGTGGGGTTGTTTGTTGCATATGCTGTTTCCTGCAAACCTTTGAGCTGTGGAAGTGGCCAATTGCCTAAATATATTTCTTTGGATGTCTTGAGATTACAATTTTAAAATGAAATAACAAAAGATTAGAATTACAAAATTAACTAAAAATGGGATATTGTTTGAGATTTTAAAATACTAGTTTCAAATTGGAATACATTTTGCAAGTGCAGTGAAGATACCTACCAATGCTGACTTATTTTTGTTAAATAAAGCTGTTTCCATATCTGATGGCAGATATGCAATAAAAAAATTTCTAAGAGCAGGATGGAAGAGAGGCACCAATTGCAGAAAGATTTGGTCAGGTTGGGGATACTAGTACTCAGTTAACGCAGAGTAGATGGTTATAAGTTGGTATAACCAGTATAAGGTTCCTGAGGATCTTGGGAAAGTAGAGAGAACTAATGACACTTTGATTGAGAAAATGGGACTCCTCATTCTGAAAGTACTTTAATTTTTCTGCCATCTTCTCATTAAAAATGAGGAAAAAATGATTGATTTTGGGGGGATGCTTTTGTATAAGGTAGCTCAGACTCAAGCATGAAGCAGGTTTTGGTAAGTGGCTGTGCAGGTGCATAAAAGTGGCTCACGACCTGAAGATCATTCACTTTGTAATGTCAGTGCCTGCTTTCTGTGGTGAGTCTGCTGTGTAATATGCAGAAATAATTCTTTAATCTGATGTCCCCATTGTGACATGGAACACTTTTAAGCACATTCAGATTTTTTACAGATTTTTTTTAAAGGTTTATCAACTTGCAGGCTTTGTCTTTGCTTAAACTCACAACATTTTTTTCCCCAACTAGGATTTTCAAAATGAGTGCAGATCCTTTCATATTACCATTAATAGGTAAACTGAGCTAGTAAAAGTTATTTTTGCCAAAATTTTTTAAAGTAAAAAATTGTAGAATTTGCAATCTGATTGCTCCTGATGCTGACTGATTGGCAGAAATAGGTCTCTTTCTTGGCTAATGTAGAAGCACAGATCTTATAGAAAGAAATGGCAAATGTAAAATTGTACTTCAGCTTAAAATTTAAAGTTTACATTGATAAAGCTTTTAGTGCATTTGGATTTAGCATTCATTAACATAACATAACATAGCATTACATTACATTACATTTCTCAAAGCAGTTCTCCATTTCTCCAAATACTGTTGTGTACTGGCCACTGACTTCACTGCGCATATATGTCTAAATATTGGTGGAACATTAATATCTGTATTTTTTGTTAGGTTTTACTAATTTACATCAGTATTTCAGGTACTATCTCTTATTTCCAGGAGAATGTAATTGTTGCCTGTACACCAATGCTCCACCTGCATTGTTAGAAAGAAACATGAAAATAGATTTAAAAATTACAGATAATTTCTAATAGACTTTGGCCATATAGGATGAATGAATCCAAATTATAGTCCTCATTTTTCAAGAATTTCTGAATATAAATAGGCCTGTATTAGCACTTACTAGTGTTGTTCACTTATTTACTACTAGATTCCATATTTGAAGAATTATTAGAAAATGTGTCCTAAGCTTTTAAGATACTGTGGTAGTTTTTAAGAAGTCTGAACCGTTTTGGAAAGCCCATGTAAAATACTAACTCGTATTTTAATAAAAAATTTCTCATGAATTACATATAAATAAACATAATTTCTAGCGCTCTGGTAAACAAGTACAGTGTTATGTAGAAGAAGTTGCAGTGTTCAGAACAGGGAGAAATAGAACCAATCCAAGTTATCAGTCTGAACGTTGTTATGCTGAAATCCTATACCGTGCTACAGCGTGGATCATATGCAGCAAGATGTTTTCCAATAATTAAAAGCCTTAGGCTTCTAAGATGCTTAGATCTAAATGCAGTTATTGTTACAGTTATAGAAGGCAGAAGATAACTTAAATGGCATATTTTCACTTTCCAGTAAACTTTTTTTTTTTTTGCTTACATCGTTTAGAAATGGAGTTTTAAGTGTATTGAACTTTTATGCATGTCTCTCAGCAAAGTAACAACAGTGAGTTTCTAAATGATATTGAGTGATGGGATTTGTCTAATTGGGTAGGTTTTTAATTTTATAGGCTGGAATAGATATGAAATATAAAACTGAATTTATTTCATCTGTGTCATTCAAGCACACTTATTTTGCCATAGAAATACTGTATTTATATTTCGCACATTGCTAAAAGTATCTATGATAAATTTATGATTCTGTAGTATAATGATTTGGTTTAGTTTTCATCATATAGAACCAAAATTTCGTTGCCAATTTTTGTATTTAAAGGCTTGTTAATCTGCATTGATTTCTTAGTTTGGTATGGATTCCGAGCTGAAAAATACAGTACATCACTGACTGTTCTATCACCTGACAGCGACTGATAAAGCATCCGTGCAGAAAGTGTCAGAAAAGGTTAATATTTATTGATTTTATGGCGCTACAACCAATGTAGTTTTGCCATCAAAGATGTATGGCCACCAGCAATGGAATCTGTAAAATTGCAGGTTGGACGCTAGTTTTTATTATAACCTATGCCAGTATTCTGGCCTCTAAAAAAATGACAGATATTTAATTTAAGACAAAAGGCTTTGAATGTGCAGCTACTGTATACCTGCAACGGGAATTTAGTATTCTAAAATGAAACGCAAGCGCAGCGCTTTAAAGCTTAAGGGGGGGAAAAACACGCAACCTTGCATTGCAAATGACAATCACATTTAGCCTTTTCATCCACTTAACTATGTGCTATTGATCTGCAGAAGGTGCCCAAGCAAGTGATAGCTGAAATTATGAGCAATAAAGGGCTTGCTTCTTCAAACAAAAAAGTATATAATTAGTAGGAGTGGAGGAGGGGGCAGAGCCTGTGTTTGGTTTTAAAGGCATTTAAACAAGATGGACTGAGTGCAACAGCAGTGTTTAAGTGTACACAAGGAGAAATCTGGTTGCCTTGAAGCATAAATCCATGGTCTGGTTGCAGCTTGTGTGTAAAAATTAGGCGTGCGCTCCAGCCTTTACATTTATCTCCATCAGGGTTTGCATGACAGAAAGACAATCTGTTGGTTTGCCTACATCAACTAGGGAGAGGAAAATCCTGTGAAGCTTTGGTTCTTCTAAATGCATCCATAGTTTGCATTTTTATTCTATTTTTCATTTAGCTGACTCTTGATATCAACTTTTTCATAACTGATAGTTCTATTGATATTTCCAGACGGTTTTCAAGAAGATGGAAGAATACTTGCTGAAGTGCTGAAAATTAGTCTACTAAAATACATACAGGCATGCATAGACATGCATACAAGCAGGTTTAGAAGGAATAGTAGCAGGATCCAGCCCCAGATTTTAAGAATCCCTGTTTAATATTTATTACAGAAATACTATTTTTATGGTACGGTTTCGCATGCAAATTTTTCTCCCCTACTTTCTGTAAGGTTCAGCGTCAGGGACAGCAGTAACAATGGGTTTGTTTTTGAACAAAACCTGATGATAATTCAGCAGTAAGAAACTCTTATTCTAACCTGACCAGTGGAACAAATTGCATGGCATACAGTAAACATGCTTTAGATCACCTCTTCTCTGTACCACATTTTTCTGTTGAGCTTTACACCACCAGTTTTTCTGGGTTCTTTTTCCCCAGACAGCTTACCCATTTTATTGTGCTCATTTAGAGGAAAGAAAAACTGTTTGTCTCCTTGAAAAGCAAGCGAACAGTGAGTGGAAAACTACTTTTATAGCTAAAATACCATTATAATATATAGCAACTAAAATTCTAAAATTGAAAGAGGAGATACAAGAGAAAATCTTAAATCATTTTTTTAAAGCCACTGACAATTTGAAATATTCCCCATGAATATTTCTATTTTTTGTCTTCCTTCCTTGAGCTTAGTAAAATGTGATTTTTAAAATGATTGTTAAAATAACTTGTTTAATTTCAATAACTCAAATAAGATCCATTCCTCATATAACTCCACCTTTTTTATTTTAATGACTGTGTCATTAATCTAACATTTTCCATTTTTATTGTGCTTCATTTTTCCCCCCTTCTGATCACTTTAAATTATGACTATGAAATGGCACGCATTCAGCAGCAGCATGCTCTAGCTGCGTTTTTACATCCCTTTTACCCCTTTATTCTCATGTTTTTAACTTTCAGTACAGCCAGGTGCCAACAACATTGTGGCTGCATGGTGTCCATAAGTGACTTCCAGGCTGCAGCTCCAGATGGCAGCTTAGTGAAAGAAGGCTTTTCAAACACTTTATTTCTTTTTTTTTTTTTTTTTTTTTTAATTAAATAACACTGCTATAGACTGTTTGTTATACTTTATAACACCTTCACCCCAAAATTGGTCATTATCCTGGGTAGTGGTTGATATGTTATGTTGTTAGCTGATTTTAACAAATGATTTTGTGGAATTATTACTTAATTCATAATGTAATTAAACTTTAGTACCCAACAATACACAACTGAAGCCATATATTTATTTTAGATTGTGTAACCAGGAGAAGACTGCATTGCTTAAATCATTATCATTCATTGAGTAAATAAAATGAATTTATTATGAACTTTGCCCACACAAATTTGATCTAAAACTAAGGGATAAAGAAGAAGAAAAGTAATTTGAGACTGCAGCTCATGGAATGATTACATATGCTATGGGGAGAGCAGCACTCTGGCTGTCCTCCATGTGCCTATGTGAAATGGCAAGGAAAGTTAAGAGCCCAGAAATTTCTTAGAATTCAGATTCTGCTTGTAGTCGCCAGGCTTTTTGGTTGATCTTCGGATACAGGATATGAAATGGTCCGTCAGGTTAGGGTTAGGATTAGGATGCTTCTCCAGTAATACTGCCCTAAACACCTGTCTGCGTACATGCACTACCTGTGTTGCCAGTAGTGCTGCAGAATCACTGTGTGTCTACAACTTCCCAGATAAAGCACAGGACAAAAGGTAGTATCTGCTTGTATTTCGTTAAGAAAAAGTCAACGTGAGCCAGAAATGGTTATGTCACGTTTCAGATCTGAGTCAGGGTATAAAACCAAAACAACGTTACTGAAATTACTGCACCTCCATTTACAAAAAACATAGAGTAGCAGAGTGTTTCCTCACGAACCAGCAGTGTAGCTCTAATTTGAGCACGCAAATGCATTGGTGACCATTAGCGCTAGTGTTACAGTGTTATTGCCATTTGTGGATGGAGTCTGGGGCAAGTCTGACTGCAGGCACCTGCGTGTCAGCTCCTCCTGCTCTTGCTACAAGTCAGCTCCATTTGGGAACCCATTTCACTGCACTAGTGGAGGCTGAATCCAGGCTGTTAAAACCAGAGCGTGTGAACTTCAAAGCAGTGGTGCTGAGGGGCTAGCCTGGACTAATCATCCCCAAAGAAGCCGGGAACAGTATTGCATTAGTGCAGCTATGCAGCTCCTGCACAGGGGTGGGTTTGCCTCTGGCCGAGCCGTCATGCAGCAGGGAAGGAAAGGGATCTGCGCTTTGAAGCAAAGACTGTTCTATTGGAAGCAATTCGCTAAAACCTCCAGAGTATTATTTAGTTATTAGATGGGGGGGAGGTGAAGGGGGGAGAAACCTTCTCTGGAATACTCAGATTGCAAGAGGTATTTGTGTTGGTACAAGGTGGGAGATGGACAGAAGTCTTTCCAAGTCTGCACAATCCTGCTTACTGCTCGTAAGCCTGCATACTCTGTGTCTTGTATGCAGAGACGCACAGAGCCCCTCAAATGGGGCATGAGGATGTCTTGCTGTTGGGTAAATATTGCACCTGCCCTCACAAATCTGTAGGACATGCCCCAGCATTTAATTCTTAACAATTCTTTATTATTATATTCTTTAATTAGTCAATTACATTTTTATTTATCCACTGTCTTCCTCAAGTGTTTCTTGCTTGCTTTCACTTTATGAAATAATTTATTTAGGCTTTCTTGATCCTTCTTGCTACAGTTATAAATTTGATAGCATTGCTGTATTGACTGGAATGTAACAGAGCAGTTAGCTTTTATTGTTTTTGTAATGTAAAGTATATGATTTTATTGTTCATTTTAAAATCTCAGATTTCATCTTTTATTAGAATTTTGAACTATATCATCTTCAGAGTAAGATTTATCCATAGTGCTAAGTATACATTTTAAAATGACGATTAATTAACCTGTAATTCATCCTTCATCTTAAAAGTTAGATCTTGGTTTTTGATGCAGCCATGAATGAAGGGTAATAAGTAAGCGTCATCTCTGTTGCAGTATTTTTTTCTCAAGAGACACTCATAAGGAAGGAAAAAGCAGCATTAATTGTCTAGAGTGTTATGTCAAGACTTTGCCCCATCTTTCTTTCATTGCTCTTAGGTCTGGGTATTGCAGGCAGAAGTGGAAAGGTCCCACTCCGGTGTGGATGTAGGTAGTCTAAATCACAATGTTGTAATCATAATTTCACTCTGCAGTGATCTTGTGCTATTACATGTGATTGAAGCTGAGATATTAGTATTTATGGTCCCTGATCAAATAAACTAATCTTTAAACACACTTTACACCCTCTCCTCCTCTAGGATTATTTTCTTTTTGATTTTGTTACAGGAAGAGTTTAGGCAATTATTTTGGGTAAATAAACTGTATATTACTTATGTAGTAAGTTTAGATTTCTCATAAGTGCAGCTTTAAAAAATATTTGTTGGTTTTAGAGTAAATACAAAATCTCATAATTTTTTAAAACTGTAATTTATGTAACTAATACATATGCTCAAACATAACTTTTTCTTCCCAGGTGTTTTATCTGGGAAGATCTAATTGCTTAAAATGCAAAAGTTTCCTATAGACATTTAAGCCCAAAGAAAGATCTGTCAGATGATATGTTTTTAAATATCAGTTTCTGTGGACAACTTACTCGTGGATTGTGTTTTTTCAGCAGCAGCTTTGCATGTCAGTTCAATTCACTGTGTCATACTTCAGAATATTGCCTTCAATTTATATCTAATTTATTGTTAATGAGACCTAACCCCGGTTAAGATGGGGTGTGAATGAGCCAGGTGGTGCGTTCTGGTTCCCCTTGCATCATCACCTTTACTTTTCTCAACAGTGCAGTGCAGTCAAGGCCAGTAGTGTTATGGGCAACTTTGAAATTATTGTCTGGTCAGGCTAATATGCAAACATGAACTATTTAAACATCACTGGCAGTTGGGGAATTTTGACCCATACAACCAGTTTTTATTTTTGCTGCTGGTGAGCAATTGCAATCAGTGTTCTGAGGTTTCAAATTGTCATTTCTGTTCCTACAGTGGAAGCAAGGTTACTGATAAAAGTATGCTTTATTCCTTTTTGAGTATCATTTGGGACAGAGAAAAGATTGGTACAGATGCTATAGAGCTGATTATATTTTTCAAAGAATGCAGTTATTAATTAATGCAATTTGTAAATTAATCTACAGATAAACTAATTCCTTGAGATTTCATTGTGAAGTGAAAAAAAAAAAAAAAGGTATGGCTATAACTTTGAGGAAAATGCTCTGTATCTTTCATACCAAACTGAGAGAGCAACTCTGTCTTAAGCACAATGAAAATTAACTTTTTGCCTTCGCAAAATGAATTTACTTTGTATGCGTGTGTGTGCGTGCCCACATTTGTTAACAAAATCCTGGTCAGCGACAAACTTCATAGAAATCAGGAGCTAAGATTATTCCGGTAGTAAGGGTCTCAAGATAAATGATTGGACTTTTGATGGACAAAAGTAGTAGAGTCTAACAGTGAAACCTATGACATTGTTGTGAGTATTTTTAATTTACTAATATTCCATTTTAATTTTTTTTTAGTGTATTTCAGGAGTAGAGTAGTGGTATTATACAGTTTAGAAACCATTCAGATAATTTCAGACCTCATTCTGTAGCAAGAGAGAGAGGAAGTGAGGTACAGAGAACTTGAAGTCAGATTCTGTAAGTATGTTACATACTTAACTACCTTTTAATTGTTCAGCTTCCCGTTGAAATTGTGTTGGACCCTCAGTTCAGATATGCATGTGTTGATGAGGCTTCTTTCAGGCTTAGGTAGGGAGTCTGTGGAAGACCCAGCAACCAAAGTCCCAGCCTTCCAAAGAGCTAGTCTTTCTCTAATATAGGACTTTTTTTTTTTTTTTTCTCCCCCAAAATTAAAAATACACCTATTCCACTATGAAGAAGACATAAATGAATAGTGATATGCACTGCCTTCATTAATGTGGCAAAAGGAAATGGAAATGCTGAATAGGGCTCCATTTCAAAAATGTAGCAGTTACCTGTGTTAGGAGTAAAGTGGGGGAACATATACAGGAATGTGCTCTCGTATTTCAGAGAGAAGAAACAGTGTTTCTCTGGCACAACTTGCTGCTGATAGCAGTATTCCCTAAGAAAGACCGTTCTGTAATGCCAGCAGCAGAGCCAAATCCAAAATTCCATTTTGCCTAACTGTGCCATTTCATACCAAGATTTACTAGTCAAGGATATTAATCTCAAACAGTATATTTTGCAGTAATGGTTGTTGGTAAATACTGTGACCTTCATTTGAATGAGGTATCTCTGCTGGCTGATATGACTGCTGTATTTACGGATGATGTAAAGATGTATAGAGTAGTTCACAATAGCCACCTCTGTTGCCTTGTGCTCTGTAGGCCACTGTGCCACCGTGCCCTTCACCTTAAGCAGGGAGGTGACTCAAGCTTTGCGTAACTCCTGCCACTTCAACCTTTGTACCATAGAAGAGCAAAATGCACAAAGGACAGAGCTTGGGTGGGGTTTCCCTCATTGTCTGACATTGCTGAGAAGTGGACAGGGCAAATGTAAAACCTGAATACCTCCTAAAACTGGGTCATTTGTTTTCAGGGGTTGGGTGGAGGAAGGACACAGAGTATTCCAGTGGTTTTTTGTCAGCAAGAATCATTAGCTGCAGGTGGCCTCGGCTTGAATAGCTCTGAATTTAGCTGTCTTATGCTGGGAGACATTTGGCCTTCATCTAGTCCTGGAAAATGGAGAAATAGGTTAGTCCTCATTCCCCACACATACTTTCTCTGCTGGACCAGGCATGAATTCAGCAGAGCTGACATTTGGCCTCTTCTCCCTTAATTTTAATAGTTGTCTTTGAAAGAAATTGCCAAATTATTAAATGTTTAATATCTCGGCACTTAAAACATATCATTTTAACACAGTCATGTATAATATTCTTTTATGTGCATATGCAGTAAAGTGCACCTATATTTTCCTTTGTGTTTGATCGTTAACAGATATATTATAATGTCAATATATACTATGAATGATATTTTAAACAAACCTACTGACTTGGCTGTAAACTTGAGAAAAAACATTGGTTTCACCTTAAGGTTTTAATTTCCATATGTTTAGTATAAAATCAATACTTTAAGAGTGACTAAAATAACAACCAGACAATATTTACTGCTTTTATGCTGAACATTTCAGATCAGAAGAATGTAGGAGGAGTGTCCAAGTTATAATTTAAACATTTATAACCATCATTCTAGTTCATCTGAGAAAGCTTACTTTATTAGGTCTAGAAGTACAATCTATTCAATTAAATCATTTCTCAGATAAGTACTCTTGAGTGGTAAGAAGTATTTTCCTAAACATTAGGCATAGATACCTGGATCTGGAGTAGTCCTTCACCATTACAAGTCAGGAATAGTTCCTCTGGTATCAGTAAATTAAGATCAGTTTAAAATTGGTGGAAAAGAATGAAAGAATTGTGTCCACTACATTGTCTTTAAAAATAAAGTTAAAAGCATGAATGTGATTATTTGAGTGTCTGTTCATAGATGTATGAGCTAGATAAAGGGCATTTTGCCATGATGTGTCAGATTATTTTGACTTTAGTTTTTCATGAGGCATGTTAAGGTAGTGCCTAATGTGAGTAATAGTGACAGAATCTGACCTTTGCATGTGATTTTTCTTCGTTTCTTTTCTATGATAGTGAACATCTGAAGTAAACCTCATATCAGTTAGAAAGTATTTTATTTTTTTGTTATGCCATTTGTTACAGTGACCGAATTGGAGTTGGTTTTAAATCTTTTGTCTCATGATCCATAGTCCTTCTTCTTTGTCCTGTCTTACTTTCCAAAACAAAGCATAACTAAACATTCAGGAGTGCTAAGTAAACCACTTCTTCGGTGAAAAGGTAGAACTACAAAAAAAAAAAAAAAAAAAAAGGTAACTCAAGTTTCAGGCCAGACGGTACAATCATTCTTACACTGACTGTACCTCTACAGTTGTGAACACTCTGTAGATTTCATCTAGCAGTGGCAAATTCTTGCCCTAAATTATGAAATATCAAGTGCAGAGGTAAAAAAGAAGTGAAGGATTACAACTCTTGAGTGCGTTTCATTTTTGCCCATTCCAGCTTGAGGAAGGCCATTCCAGACTGGTCTTGCTTAGTCCTGTCTTTTTGTCTCATAACTTCAGGTTATTTTGCTACATGTCCTTGAAAGAATTCCTTTGTCTGCGTCGTGAATCCTTGCCAAGTCTTTTCTGACTGCACAGGATGCACATAGGTATTGTATTGTCATTCACCCAAACAGTATGTCCTCTGCAGTGACGCTATGCTTTCATTAGTATGGTATGGCAAAAATTATTTTTAAATACGGGCTGGTATTGAGTTTTATATTTCACTTTTATACGCGTAATGAATCTAAACCAGAACATGGGTAACTTGTCAGGTTTTAGTCATGGAAGGAAGCATTATATCCATGTATATAAAAGCCAAATGAAGCCAAGTGAAAACACAAACACTGTTTAGTGTTTGGCTTGATCCAATGATGATGTGAAGAGAGTTTTATCAAGTAATCAAAGATTATTTGGTCAAAAAGAGCAACACTGAAAAGTAGACAATGTCATTTGAACCAAAAAGTTTCTCACTCTTGCAATTGCAGGCTGATACCAGAATCACCAGCACCAGCAATTCGTGCCTTTATTTGGTGATAAATTAAACAGGTCTTCCTGAGCTCACACAAGCAGAAAGTAAGAAATGATCTCAGACGTTTGTGAGTCACACTGTGTCTGACTAAGTTAAAGGTACAGGAGATACAGAAAACTGCTGTGTGTGACTATTTCACATATATTATGCTACTGACACTGCGGCAAAGACAGACGTTGTAGGTTTGGCATACAAACACAATGTTGTTTGATCTAACCAGCAGTGCTGAGTTGGTTAGAAAAAGCACCAGTGACAAACTTTCAGCTGAATATACGATTATGGAATTTACCAACAGTTTTAATGTACTTTCCAGGCAGCCGATCTCAGATAGTGTTTTCCATAATCCAAGTCTGCTGAGACTGCTTCAATTGCATTTATCATTTCAATAAAGACTAAGTAGAGATTCATGTTCTGTCTTCTGTATTTTTCTTACATTTGACATACTATGATGGTGGCTCTTCTCTTTGCTTTAAATCCCACTATATTTCTAGACACACACTTTTTTGCAGCTCTGGGAAGTGATTGAGAAACTTTCTAACTGGAGTTAGATAGCAATTATAAATATCTTTTCATGACTTACTGCATTCATGCTGTTCCAAAATGGAGGAGCGTGCTGCTCTAGTATGTGGGAGCTGTGCTTGCACCCATTGGCTATTCCAGGAGAGCGTTTCTCCTCATCAAACTGGACTCCATAGGGATACAATACTTCTGCGTTTGGAGAACTCTTAGTAAGACATTAGAAGCAAGTAACTCAGTTGTGAACTACCTTCAACAACATATTAGCTCTAAGTGGAACAATGCAATTTGTTTTTTATTTTGAGATATTATTTCTTACTGTGTGCACTGTCCTATAGTTTCATCACTGCTGAACTTAGGTGAGCTATTTATCATTATTATCCAAGTTTTCAAAGACTCTTTGAAAGATCAGTTTTGTTAATAATAAGTGTTAAATTTGTTTATGCCCTTCAGTGGGACATAAGTGTAACATGGTCCATAAACTTCCTTTAGAGCTTTGTGGATATTTTTATGCCTTGTTGATTAATGAGTCATTGCATATCATGACTTCTTTTCCTGGTACTCATCATGTGTTAGTTTGAGTTGCAACATTTTCTTGCAATACACAATATTGTATTGAACTCAACAAATCTATGTATGGAGTAATTGTATTTCATAGCCGTCTGACTTTTTTAAGTTTAAGCATACTGATATTTTAGGCAGCTGTGTTTTTCTGAGCAAAGCAGAATGTATCATGCCTTGTTAGTATTCTGGTAGTACCTGCTGGAACAGCCGGCCATTCCACTTTACGCTATGTGTTTTTCTAATTTTATTTGGAAGTTAGTACTGTAGTTATATATTATTGCAGTTCAATTTGTCTTCAGTGTCTTTTTAATTAAGTATCTTAATTGTTACATTAGGGTTTTTTATTCTGTTTGAGTTGCATTGTTTGTTGTTAACTAGGTAATAAAATGACTAAGTAGATTTTATTTTAGAACTTGTTCAGGTGAGAAAGTTACTGTGTGATAAGCCAGGGTAAGACTTTATACTATAGCAACAGCATGAGGATTTAAAGTGAAAGAGTTAGTGCTCTATACAAATTCATCATCTGACTTACTCTGTTAATATTCTCTTGTAATCAAGTCATTAGGGTCATATGCTTTTCCCCACCACAACATCCCCTATTAAATTGAATAAAAATGGAAAAAAAATTTGTAGTGGCCCTTATGCAGTGTTTAGTTTTCCCTTTTGAAGTATGTAAGTTCTACTTGCAGTAGAATTATATTTTTAGCTGAATTAAGTTTGAGTTAATTTTTTTCCCCCCACCCCAATGACCCTCTTCACTCCCTGAACAAAACAAGTGTTACAAATGTCTTGCTTGTATATATGGAGCAGTTTTTGACAGACAAAGGTTTAGAAGCTGGTTTTTGATTCTTAAATTCCCATGAATGTACTTCCATGTGCTTCTGAGAATCCCGCCCTGTGGGTGACCAGGTAACAGAGCTTCCATTTTCGCTTCTCCCTGAAACCAGAAAGTCCAAAATATTTCTGGAGAATTCGCACTTGTTTACCTAAGCCAATTCCAATTGGCTTGGAAAACACAGGAAAATGCAGAATATATGACCAAAACCAAAGCCTGGGTACTTCAGCAGTGTGTGAGGGAACGGAGACTGACTATTTTGATGTAGCCTCAAAATCAGTTCTAACTGAGTTAAAGCTACTTGAGAAAGATCAGTTCCTGGAATCTATACCCATAGCTTTATTTCTTATCCATACCTCATTTCTACTTAAGTCAAGGTGTTTTGAGGAAAAAAATCACAGTATGTTAATATGAGGAGTCTTAACTATCCTCTTGTCTTTCTGTAAGGATCATCTTTCTATCTATATTAAGAAATTCCTATATATATAACTTTCTATTTTATATATTTTCTATGAAATGAACAAAGCTTCAGCTTATTTACTGTTCTGTTTTTAATGAGTGTTATTAATTCAGCCTGAAAATCGTTTGCAGTTTTCATGCTGCGTCTACACTACTAGTTTCACTATTTCGGTTGGAGGTGTGTTTTTTCTGCAGTTGTATTATGGAAACATTCCTTGATGTGTATTTAGTTAAAGTGATGTAAAGGTTATTTTTGTATAGGTGGGTTCTTTCCTCTACGAACCAAATCAGCTGAAAATTTTTAAGACCATACTGGCCAGGTCACTGTCATGATGATTTTATCACCATTAAGGCTGTAAAACTGGTCTGGTAGCTGTACATCGGAGTAGTTTTGTTCAAATTTTTTTCTTTGTCATTGGTGTAGCTGAATTGTTAAGAGTCATATGAGCCAAGACTTACTCTTGCAGCAGTAGTAAAAACTTAAGGTACGGGCTGCTTTGCACAAGCCTTTGCTCAGGCATTTTAAAAAACAAACTTATATTTGTTGATTTCTCTTCTTGAAATAACTAATTTATGATTTTCATTAATAGGCTAAGTAATGCATTTTCTCTTGAAAGAGAAGAGCCAGTACGTGTATTTGTTCAATGGTAAACCCTTATTTTCCAAGCAATCATATTTATCTATATCATCTACTCATCTAAAAGTATCTACGTGGTTGTATCTGTGCAAGCCAAGTTTATACCTATTCAGAACAGTATATAAAATACCTTCTAGTTTGCATTCATTGTTTAAGGAGTATTTTTACTGTTTTATGCCACAAAATTGGGCATTATTGGCAACATGTTCAATTCATCCAGTAATATTTATGAGGAACTTCTTGGCCCAGTTTCTAAGCAGTCAGTAAAGCCTGGGTCCATGACTTCAGTATTTTCCAGTGGAGGAGAAATACTTCCAGGATATTCTATTCCTGATTTAATACTTTGCAGAGTGTATACAGGTTTTGAACAGGGACATTAGATGGCAAAAGCAAACTGCAAAGGATGATGTGCTGTCTGGCCTTGAACAAAAGCAAGCACAGAATACTGTGTGTTAAAGATTTCTAGCAAGAGCTATGCACACACACATTGCTTCTTCTGTTGTGTACCTTTCATCTTTATTATGATGTCAGGAATAAATCAGTGCCCTTACAGTAGGGTTAGATACTTTTATAAGTGGTCTACACTTTTAATCCTCCTACAAACAGATTAAGTTGATTTACCTTCTAATATTCATCTTTCAGTTAAATGTAGTTGCCTACCCCTTGTGGTTAATTATATGCAAGAAAGGTGTTCTTTTGATGTACTGTTATACTTGTCTTTGCATTAGTTTATCACAATTAATCACTTAAAAGTCAGACAGTAAACATATATGGGTAGTTTTAATACTGAGGAGCAATATTTCCAATAACCTTGCTAGAAATGCTGGAACTGGAATAAATGAAAACAGGTGTGTTATTCAAAATACTTGCACTGTCATAGGTTACATTTGCTACCCATTTTGGTGCATTCCAGTGACATCCCAAAATTTGGGCCACAAGTAAGTGACACTAGGCACCTTTCCTAATTTTGTTAATAACATTAAATATGAATCTATCTAGTCTCTGGATGTTGAAATTTGCAGAAACATATACACGTTTTCAGTAGCAGATTCCTAGGAAAACCCGTGTTAAATGCATAGTCCAGTAGTTCATCAATCTTTTACTTCTAAATTTAAAACAAAATTGCATGACATGAAAATCAAGGATATTTTAGTCTTTCAGTGTTTTTTTCTAATGCAATAAGAATTTTGCATTTCCTGTATTAACTTTTTAAGTGCGGGGTAAATTAACTTGACTTTAGTAGCTGCAAAAGTCATGTGATAGCATGTTCCTCCTATGCTAATATTTAGAACCAGTTAAGCGTTTTCATTAGAGTTTGGTACTGTATACGGATTATTTTTTTCATATTTTCTTTTCCTGGAGAGAATAAAACACTTTTGCTTTTAAAACATTGAAGTCAGTTGAAATAGGCTTACTGATTTTTATCTACAGTGTAAAGATTGCGCTCAGTTTCTGGGTTGTTGCCATTAATATACATTTAGGTTATGCAGGATTTTGTCTTAATATGATCAGTCTTTATTTATGTAAAGTAGAATTCTGACACCGTTTTACCGATATACATTTAGCAACGGCAGAATTCTGGATCTGTGTTATTAAAATGCATAGAGCAACTATCATATTCTGAGCTTCTGCTGAAATATGCTTTTAATTGAAGCAGAATTATAGCTATATATTATCGATGTGAATCTAGTTAAGAGTACAGCGTTGGCTGTACTGCTTCATTGTTGTACTAGTACAACGGGCTCTGTTTTGTGGGTTTGAATTTAAATGCCATCATATGTCTAGGGTAGGTGCTCGGTGCAGGAAGCGATCAAATCACGACTATTCTGGAAGATGTGTGCTTCCAGTTGACATGACAAACAGTGTTTGTCCTTGAGAAAAAAGGCTAGATCCATACATTCAATGATGTTTGTATTTTTATTTTAGATAGGCAGTTAGTACTCTGAAAAGGGGGAGTTGCATGCCCATATCTAACTTAATAGTGCCTCACTATAACAAGTAATTCTGGAGAAGTCTTTTAAATTTTCTTTCTAAAAAGAGAAAAAAAGAGAAAAAGAGGAGGAAAACAGTAACTTAAAATGCAAGCTTCAGGTGATTAAAAGCACTTAAGAGAAGCAGGAATTTTTACCTGTTTTTCCATCTATAGTGCAAAGGCCAGCCACCGTGACTCCCTGTGTCACATTTCATGGTGTTCCTGTCGCAGAATGCCTAGCAGTGGTTCAGACAAAAGCCAAAATGTGATAAAATGGAAGCCATACATTTACCATTTTTATGTGCCATATGGGGCTAAGTAGATGTTCAGTTCTTACCCATGAATGTCAGTGTTCATGTACTTAAAGTGTGCAACTAAATTATTAACATTGATTTTAGGAGAGTTAATTGAGACCTTAAATATGTGTGCTAATATTTACATGATAGGAACCTTAGTTTCAGTGCTAATGAGTTATTAGTCATCATACCTGTATAAAGTATGTTGAAAAGCAAATGGGAAGTGAACATCTGAAAAAAACTATTTGAAAGAAGAACTGTGAAAAAAATGTGAAATCATGTTCATGTCAACTGCTTTTCATGAGACAAGAACAGACAGATCTCCAATACCATCGAAAGGCGGTACATTTGGAACGCACAGAAATATGTGTGGTTTTAAACAGTGCAACACTGGACCACTGTTTCTCGCTGTCACGAGCTATTACTGTTGTGAATCAGATTTAAAAAATCCTTCACCAGCTGGTTCAGGTGGCTTAGGAAAGGATGTTATTCTTCTGAAAATCTTGGTATGCATAAAAAATACAGGTGTTTACAGGAATATTAGTTAGAGAGGGAAGGGTATGTCAGGCAAGTGGCATATGTGTCAACAGACAGTCATTAGAAGTTAATTGACTTTCTCTCTTGATCAAAACTTTGTTAATAGTCTTGAAGAAAGTTTGTTGAAACTCTGTCTGAAATATCTGTTGGAGCCTAGATCTTGAATCAGGCGGAGAGTACTGATGAGAAATGCTCTAGTGCTTCTGTCATTCCTGGTCAGTTGTCATCTCTTCTTCTACACCATAGGTTCAGTTGAAGGTTTTCTAGCCAGGCAAGGTTGCATTTAATATATTGTTTTATATTTGCGAAAAATAACCTTCCGCTCCCAAGTAGGTCAGGAATTTCAGTTATTAGGGACATATTAGTACATAAATACAGATAGATGAGCAAACAGAAATAAAAGTCAATTTTATAACATATTTTTCAAGCACATAAAAGAAATTTTGGATGCCAAAGTAGAGAACTGCTTCTCTAGAGGGAATAAAATTTAGCAATATAAGTCCAGTTGCTTTAACACAGCATAAATTCCAATAGTGCAAGTAGTCTAAAATTATCATCATCAGTGAGTACACTAATGAAACCTTGTTTTTCTTGTAATTTCAAACTGCAAAAACAAGTCTTTGGGGCATAATAAAATGATAGCATACGGTATCTGTTTTAATAAATGATGTTCAGATTGGAAATACCGTCTGATATTAATATATTTTGAAATCTTTGTTGTTAAGCTTTTCTTTATTTAGTGAAACTTATTGCCCATGGTGGCCACAAACACAGATGGAACAGGCCTGTGTTGATGATTTCAAAAAAAAGAAAAAAGAAAAAGAAAAACAAAAGGATTTCCTTTCTTGTACTACTCAGTGACTTAATGTTGTCTAGCATAGGGTTATTTTGTTGACTGATTGCCACTGGATTTTTATTTATGTTTTTTAATTAACAATTACAGTTTAAATACCTCATATAAATCTATGGTCGGGGGGGTGGTTGTTCAACTTTATTATGTTATTTTAGTATGCAGAAATATCACAATATTAGATTTCACTAGACCCCTGTTTTGTAGAGGTTCTCTTTACCTTTTAGAAGATCGAAAATGACTGCTTCATTTTGGGTTGGTCTTTGTTCCAGTTTATGTAATTTGACTACGGAAACTCTTCTTTAAGAACAAGAACCTGCAAGCTTTTTCCTTATTTTTTTATAAAGCATATTGCAGCTAAGGACTGTTTAACTAATATGGTTTTATGGGTTATAATGAGGGCACTTCAAATCATATTCACCTTTAATTTCTATACTATTATTGCAACAATGAATAAAGTACTTAATTACCTTTCCACCATGTCAGGGTCTTTTCTTTTTCCAAATATGCTATAGGAAATAAGCACAAAGGATTTAAATTGATCTCTCTTTATACTCATCTGCTCACGTAATCGATTCCCCCGTATTGAAACCTATTGTTTCTGTCTGTATACCGAAGATTTCTTTGCAAAGGTCCAGCCCCAGCAGGTTGATTACACACTTGTTACCTGTAATTCAATACAGCAGCGCCCTGTTTACAAAGTCCAGATTTCCTGTGCTGTCAGTTAGGGCAATCAGCACAAAGACCAAGAGCTTTTGGAACTAAATAAACAATGAGAAAAACATTCAGGGCTGCCAGTAACCCTTCACAGGTAATTTAACAGCCTTTGACTACAAGGCATCAGTTGCTGTAGATGTCTGCCGAGTATGAAATCTGACATTCTCCCTTGCCATGTTCTGCCAATAGGTCTGTGTGTAATCTCTCGCTGAGGTTCACTGCCGCTCCGCTGCGCTCAACCAAACCGCCTTTATTATGACGGACGCCCACACCTGCGTTCTGTCACCTACGTGCTTTGTACTTTTCCAAAAGGATATAGCGAATTATTTAGAATTTCAGGGTTAATGAAATTAGTCGCTCCCTCGTCCCTTCTGCCGTTCCCGTTCTGGTCGGCATCTTGGCCAGCACAAGCTTTTTGAACTCTTCTTAGAAATGTTTAAATACGAAGAAACAAACTGCTTGATCAATTCTGCATAAATTGGGCTCTGTTTTTATTGCAAACAGGGAACAGAGGGATCACTATTTTCTAGATGCCCTTTGAGTATTGGACAGATTCTTTTATTGTCTAAAGCTTTGTGTTTATGTATTTTTAATTTAACTTGTTTTATTTCTGATCCATTTCCTGCCTTTCCCGTCGATTCGGATAATGATTAGAAAAGCTATTTTAAAAAACATCGGCATGTATTAAAGCAGACAAAAAACATACATGAGGAGAAGAAAACAGAGACAGGGATTCATCTGGGTCTGTGTAAGAAAAGTTTGCATCTTTTACTTCAGCAGTCAAAACTCTCTGCAAGCAGATAAAAGTGATGTTATTTATACAAGTTTAAAAGTGCATCTGTTAAAAAAAATCAAGCTAGCAAGTACAATACGTGTAAGTTAGATGCTTATTATTCATATAAACAACACAAACTATCCAACAAATAAACATTTTATTGAGTGCCTGGAATGTACTCAGCTCATGGAATCCTTCCTGCCTTCTTTTTTAATTATTCCTGATATATAAATCTGTAGACATCTTGCAAGCTGTTATGAAGAATCTATTTTTTCATAACTATTGTACAAATCCAAGAACTGAAATGATTTTTAAAATCTGGGAAAATCTATTATTTAATTATGTTTTAACCAGAAACTGGTTCTCTGTTCTATTTTTACACTTTTACTGGTGAATTTCTGAGGCATCTTGTTGTGGTCAGTTTAATAGGAGATAGCTGAAGATATTGTGCAATAGACACTCCCCATTGCTTGATTCACGTATCTGCCCCGTAATTCTGCCTCAGGGAACATAATTGTGCAGCTGTAGATATATGCATATCCATGACTGAAAACCAAATGTATACATTTAGCGTTAGTTTAGTTGTTCTAATTATTTGTTGTGTCTGATCTGGCAATGAACATACAGATTTAAATTATAAAGACACGATTTGGGCACAGTGCTGGAGAGAAAGGATTCTTACGTGGTGATGTTTTTTTCTTCTTAATTATATTGTTCTCTGCAAAAGTAGAGGCTGGAACACTGGCAGGCTAGAGGCAGTTTACTAAAAGCATAAGTAATTCAAGTAAAATTCCAAATTCATTTGGGGATCCCTAAATATTTGGTGGTGTTTCTGTTCTCCCAGGGGAGCAGGGAAGAGCATAATAATAACACTATTTTCATTGTCCATTAGTGGGGCCAGGAGCAACACAGTGAGACTGGTGATCTTACTAAGAACAAAGTATTGTAAAGATTTAACTATTTTACTATGTGTGGGCACAGCAACAATTAAGGATTCTAGTGCAGAAAGCGCTAATGTGATTGTAACTTGAAACAAGGTATTTGGCATAGCGTGGTAACCTGTAGGAAGCAGCCATGTCCTGCGTGGGCTAGCTCATGGAAACTTATGGAGCGGACAATGACAACTCAGTATTTATGATACGTTTCACACTAGTGGATCCGTTATATAGTCTGGATGGGTTGCATTTAACTGTTTCAGCAATGGAAAAGTAATGAACTGCCATAGGAAAGTGCTTTTGAGATGACGTATGGTCCCCTGCCAAGTTGTAGCTCAGTTAGACGTTGAATAGTCACTACAGCTTGATTATAACGCATCCTTACTAGGTTAGCTTCATCTCAGATAAACAGTGGAATACTTTTAATGGAAGATATCACCTTGGACTTTTATTTATTTATTTATTTTACATTACGAAATAATCCGTACTTGACAAGAACTAAGATAATTTTAAGGCCCAGTCAAAAATGTGACCCAGAAGGGTAGCTACATTCATGTCGTGCTCTGAAATGAGCCTTACCTAAGTGAGAAATGAGCTGCCTCTGTGCTTAGCTGTTTCACTTGCAGTCCCTGTGCTACCTTCTGTGTTTTTTACAACAGCTGACCTAAACTAAAGTACCCAAATGCACCTGTAGCCAAGAGAATGTTTTTACATGGTTTGTCACAGATTCTTTAGAGATTTCTCAGAAGCGTACCCACAAAATGATTGCTGCATGATTGCTTCTTTTGCAGTGTAAGAAAACTAACCCCTTTTGGACACCCGAGGAAAATTGGAGAAAAGTATTGGAAGACTGGCGACTTTTGAATTGCAGTAGCACACTGCACAGTGATTGCATTAGCAACTGATAAATTATTCTACTTCAAGTTTTAGCCATTCTCTCTTTTCTGGATTAACTGATGGGTTTTCCTATGTGTGGATGGGAGCTAGATTTAGAGACACGGGCTAAATTATGTTTCTGAAGTGAGAACCAACCTAGATTGCTAGTCTATGGTTATTGTTATTAGTGGATTTGATGCTACAAGCAGTAACATCTTTACACACAGGTCAAAATCAAGTGCAGGGCTCATGGTAGGACTCGGCTTCACTTTAGATGTGATTATGTCACTAAGAGGATTTGAGTTAGTAGATGTCTACAACAAACTTTGAATGTGCTTCTGCTTCAGGACCTCTCCTTCCATTCAAGTTCTAAGTTGATGAAATTTTTACCTAAGTAGGTCTCTTTAGAGTTACATTTCAGCTCCCTAACTATATCCAACACATTTGAAGTATTTAGATTTTATTAATTCGTATTCTACCTGTAATTGGACACTTTTTAAAATTTTATTTTGTTGTGTTTTATTTGTGCCTTATTCTGCCATAGAACTCTCCCAGCAGGCAGTACTTCATAAGTTTCAGCAGCAACTATGTCCAATTTCAAAAAAAAAAAAAAAAAGAGGCTCATTAAATTAAAAAAATCTGTTACTACTTAATTTAAAAAATAAACTGCAGCTACTCCTGCATTCATCTGTCTTTCAAACTGAGTGGAAAGCCCTAGCTACCACGTATTTCAGTAACGTGCATTAAGAAGACAACATTTACATATTGTTGCTTTCAAAACTAAATCTTTCCAGTCTTTTGTTAGGTTTGGTTCCAGTTTTCATCGCTGGCTACTTCTCCAGTACATCTTATTTGGCTGATCATGTGCAGTAATCTAACAGTAAAGAGTGATCAGGAGAGGAAGAGAAAATGCCACTGAATCTTGAATTTCTGCTGCCAGTTTCCCATTCCCTAAATAGTGTGAGAGCATCTGAAGGCAAATCCCACACATTCTGCATCTCCCTATAAAGAAAGTCAGGACAAAACTATACACTGTTAGATTTTTTTTCCTGAAAAAAATGGTTAGCAGTTGTTAGCTGCAGAATGAGCTAGTTTTCTTCTTCTATTTTAATGAATTGCTTCATACCTCTTCACTTCAGGGCAGATTTAATACTACTGTTGATATTTTGTTATCTCTGGAGTGTAATGTGTTTGTGTTACAGTCTAATTGTATTTTACACTTCTTTGTTTAACTTTTGATTCTCAAATTCATCTACCCATATCAGAGGGGAAAACAGACTGAAGATATTTTAACTGTGTTCTAATCGTTCCTGACTCTTAATTTTTAAGCAATGTATTAAGCCTGTTTTTTTGTCTCTCAACAATATATCAATTGAATGGGATCAGGCCACAGTTCAAAATAGGATTCTTACAAATCAATTTGATATATTTTACAAATCCAAAAGAGTGTTAGGACTGCCAAAGGAGTTCTTCCTTACACATTATTTTCTGTCAGCAGGGGTTTGTTAATTTGTTTGTTTGGTTTTAACTGAATGTGTGATCATGGATTCCTAAGCAGGTTAACTTAGGTTAGTAGGAAACACCAAAAAGATGTTTCTACACCATATGAAGCAGTTATTCTATAATACAAACATGCATTAATTGATAAATTCCTGCTCTAAAGTGAAGTGGTTAATAAGCATAAAGAAATACGAGTAACAGAGTAGCAGTGTTGCACCACTAATGTACTATTAATTTTAGTGTCCTTTGCTGGGGTTGTACTAAAAATCAATGTACCTACCTGAAGTTAAAGATGACGTTTTTGACAGGCAGGCAAGAAAATCTAAAAGGAATGAAAAGATGGGGGAGAAGGCAGCATTCACACTAGGTAGACTGTTGTGTAAATGAACTCCAGGGGATCAAAAAGCAGTACTTTATAAAATGTATTTGTAGGTTTCCTTTGCCATCCATAGGGTCTTGTCTTTCTTTTGTTATCTTTTCCGCTCTCTCACACGTGCTCTCTGTTGCACATGCACAGTCTATCTCGTTCTTTTTCTTTTTTTTGCTTCTGTCATATTCTTTATAAATTCCTTTCCTAATTGTATCAATGCTACTGAGAACTCTAGGGGAAAAAAAGAATCATACAAGACCCATAGTATCTCTGGCAGATTTTATGATGAAGAAACACAGCTGGAATTTTATCAGAACGTCACAGCAGAGCTATCACCACAGCTAGCTTTATTTATGGTCTGGAAACTTTAGGGTGCTTTTTTTGTGGAGAGTGAGTTGTTTCGGGGTTTTTTTGTTTTGTTTTGGAAATTGCACAGATGGGAAGATCTCTTTAAACTATCAGCTCTTCTGAGTTTGTCATTTGTATTTTCTTGAACATTGGGCTGCTGCTTGCCCAGAGCATTCAGTTGCAGAGCCAGTGCTCTGCAGGTTGTCAGTTTGACTCTGTTCCAGTATCTCACATGTAATTGTAAATTACATGGTAATTAATATCTACCTTAAGCCCCAGCACTGGAATTCAGGTGATTATATGAGAATCTTCTATTAGTTTTTCTTTTTTTTAATGAAAACATTCAGTCTTCATTGTAATGGAAACATACTTGGTGTGACCTTAAGACTTACTAGCTTGAGTAAGAGCTTCTATTAACTTTATCTGCAGATTTCGTAGTAGTTACCAAGTAGCGAGGCATGACCACGTTGCAGGCAACGAATGGCACCGAGCCCAAAGGAATAATACTTGTTATTTCCATGCAGGGAATGCTTAGGCCCTTTGCTGTTCCTCACACTGATATGGTTTTGGGTGGAAGCAGACAGCCCTGTTGGTTTGGACTTCGCACTATGGTGGCTGGAGGCAGTAGCAGAGTCGCTGATGGTAAAAAAAGAGGAGGAAGAGATATTAGTCCTGGGGCCAAAGAAGTGTTAGCAATGCAAGGGAAGGGTTGAGGAGTGGGATGGCATGAGCTGCAGAACATTGCCTGGTTCCTCATGTGAGGTCCTGCCAGGGGACAAGTTTTTCCTGTTGAGTAGGAGGAAGGAGAGAGAAAGAGTGTATTTTTACAGAGCTTGTTTTGTTGACTCTTTCCTTCTGCTATCCTTTATACATAAAATAAATATAATTTTAATAAGGGTTATATTCCCTTTTTTGGCCTGGAAATAGTGTGTCGGTAACCATGCTGTTGATGGCTGCCTGCCTACATGTCACTTCTCCTTCCCTCAACCAAAAATAACTTTGCCACCTCCTGTAATTTTCTAATCAATTTTACAGGAATATGCCATTAATGACCATGCTAAAGAAAAAAGCTGTGGTTTGGATGTTACTCGTAGACATGATAGAAGCCATGCTGAGGAGTGTGTACAGGATGCAACTATTGAGTAACGAGGCTGTTGGTTCTGCTGTTTCTGAAGCTGCTCTTTATAGAAAACTAACAGGGTTTGGTAACCTGCACGTGTTTATTTCCTTACTGCATCAGCAGTAGCCTCAACTGTTGGTGCATGTGAGCTCTTTTAGGATATAGGGAAAAGTTTAATTAATTTATTAATGTCTTTTCTCCAGTATTCTTCTGCACCTCAGACCCATCTGCATGCTGAAGGCAAAGAACCCTCTTCTAAGCCAACATAAAGAAAGTCGGAAATCTATGTTAGTTCTTTGCATCTCCATAACCTCTGCTTCTATGAAAGCACTGGTGTTAGATAAAGGCATAACATTAGGTTTATTTGAAAACGTGTTCCTGAAAAGTGTAGCATTTCTGCTCTAACTTGGTCTTACTGTTACCTGAATGCCAGCATATATTGTGAACTTAATTCTTCTTCCAGAATAAATCTTCCAGTTTTATATTCTCTTCTCTAAATCAGGTTGCACAATGACATTAATAGCATATTTAGGTTTTCTTTCTTTAAAAACAAACATAGTCTGTCAATGGTATTATATACGTATAAAAACAAATTTTGGATATGAATTACCCTTATATATCACCATAATGCAAATCCAAGCAGTATTTATTTGCTACAATCAGTAACTGCACTGATTGTGTCCTTATGAAAATAGATGTTTCTTTAAAAATGTACAGATCAAATTAACGTACCAGATACAGATTTTTTTTTTTCCTAAACTTTTTATCAAAAAAGTTTGTGAAAGTAAAAATGGCAAAAGTCATGTATGAGTATGAGCTCACTAACAGAAAAATAGGGTTGAGATTGGTTTTCAAGGATTAAATATCTTTAACTAACTTTTAATATCTCTAACTAACATTAAACATCTGAAATTTATTTTAACATGGAAGTTGGTTAAATGCTCTGTGTGTGTGCCTGGTTCTGGAATGTGAGCTTTCTAAAAATTCCCTGAAAGAAAAACATTGCAGTTACATTTTTTTAAGATCATTTTCTCAATGTAGGCTTAGTATCACTGCCACAGCATCTAAGGCTTCTTTGGAAGAAGCTACATAGTTAAGTTTTATAAAGGGATTGCATCATAGAGACTTTTGTGATGGATTTGTACATACTACAGCAAAAATTGCAGCAATAAAACAGATCTTACCCAAATGACAAGTTGAAACACAAAATTTTATTTATTTATTTGTTTGTTTGTTTAAATGAATTTAGTACTCATGAAAAGTGCCAGATTGACAGCCACGGAGACTGAATACCTCTATTCCACAGACCAAGTACAGAAAAAAGTAGTGCAGGAATCTCATGTGGTCCTGCTAATGTCTTAACCTTGATCTGTAGCTACCACTTTTAGACATGAGTAGTTCAATTTACATCCCCGTTCACTCCTTAGACTAAAATGGCCAACAGGAGTCGCAAGTGTGGTGACATTGTAGTGGAAACTAGTCAGACAGAACTGCCGACTGATATTACAGGAACAACTCATACTCTTGAGTAACCACTGACCTGGGCAAGATTCAAAACAGTGTGCTGTATACATGAAGGTTTCCACATTCCTTTGCCAAAGTCCCAGAGTGGTTTGTCATCTGGACATGGTATTCCTTTTTCCTCCCTGCCTAAATCTAGCCAGTGTTAAGAGCTTTTACACTCTCTGCACGTACAGTTGTGTTTCAGTTGCTACTTGAGCAACTATTCAGAGGATCAATCCCTCATTCTTTTTTTTTTTGATTCAAAGAAATCAAAATAATTGCCTCTCAAGACCAGGTTTGAAGACTCATCCTGAGAGGGGTTTCTTGAGCTTTGCCTCTTCCTCACCATGACTCTTACTCTACCAGTGAGTCTGATCGGGAATAAGTTATACTGCACTTGGGAGAAGAGATTAAGCAAATTATATAGACTTGGGTGCACTGGACTCTGTTTTGGCAGTAGTGTGTCTGCTTTCTCTTGAAGCTTACTGTGTCCCTCTGCGATAGCAGCTACAGAAATCAGTGAGAGGCAGCCATTTATGCTTCTACACTGTGACTGGAGTTAGCATGCATTTAAAGTAGTCAACCTTAATTATTTCTTTGCAAAGCTCAAGTAAAATTACTGTCGTTACCCAAATTCCCCCATATTAAGAAAGTACTACTAAGGATAACGAGTACCAGTATAATATTATTTCGTTGCTAAATAGAATTAAGACGTTCTTAAGGATAATAATGCAGAGATGCGCCACTTTGTCACAGGGGTCTGTTCCAAGTCAGAATGTTGATCTTAGATGAGAAATAACATATGAAATATTTTTTTATAGTTTTCGGGTTTTATACTGGGTGTATTTTTTAAAGCTGTACTGTTGGACATAGTTCAGTTATACTCTCCGCTTAAAAGGAAGTATGTTATCTGAGCTACTACTGTTTTTTTAAAATGTAAACTTTAAACTGAAAATAGGAAAACTGTTCATTTGGGAGATTTTGTACTTGCAGATGGGCAAAAGAACCTAAGTACTGTATTAGTCATGGATTTGATTGGAATGGTAAAAATTCTTACTGGCTGAGAAAAATTCCATTTGAGTTCACTTTAGTGCCCAATGCTTTTTTGTTGCTGTGCTCAAGTTAGTGGCTGCTGATGCAACTTGAGCTGTAGAACTGGTGTAACACTGGTATGCAGAAAAATGTAAGTGTATTTTTGTTATCAAAAGTAAGCAGTCTTATTGTAATACTGGTGGTATATTCCTCTGTTGCGCTGTCCAGATGGCACAGCTTTTACAGATACATTTGATACTTGCCTAATACCATCATTTTTTAGGTCAGGTTTCGGCTCGATATTGAGAAGTGGTATCTTTTACTTAGTACATGTGTTTTAATTAACAAGTGGCTTTTTGCTGGAGTTAAACTTTTCATTGTATAGCTGTTTTTGTGGGAAAGTTACCTACGCTTTATGAGTTCTACTCTGCTGTAACTTTCCTTAAGAGGGTAATATCTTTAAGTGAGTGAAATCAGATGGGTTGGCAATAAATTCAGATCACCGATCTCCAACAGTAGCAGCCCAGCTTCAGAAGCTCTGTAATCTTAAAATTTTTAGCTTCTAAGAGCACTATTGTGAACACTTTGTAAAAAAAAAAAAAAAAAAAAAAAAAAAAAAAAGTTAATTCTTCAAAGTAAGTAAAAAAATTTAATAATTTTTGTAAATGATCATGTGGTAATTATTAAACTAATATGTAATTAGCATTTTGTAATGACAATCATAATCTTGACAAATGCTTTCATTCATTTTGTTCTGATCATTAAAGACTTTAAAAGAACTGATTTTTGTTAACTGCGTCCCTTGGCTATTCATCAGTGATGCAATTCCACCTAATACTCCAGTGGCCAGTAATCAGAGAGTTGCCTATTAAGTGAAGGAAATTTTATCATTGTCTTTATGAACATCACCTTTATTTCTTCTCTAATACAGCAGATAGATAGAACTGTAAGAGCATCCAACTGATACATATTCATTCCTTTTCTAAAATGGTGAATTCTACCAATTTTTGAATGTTTTACATGATCAAAATTCAACAAATACTGCACCGATAGTGTGATCTCTGAGGCTGTGAAGGTACAGTATTTTTTGAAAAGCTGAACCAGAAGTAGATTTCAGTCTTCTCAATATTTGTTACTACTTGTTAAAGGTTTGATTTTCTTTGGGAGGATGTAGTTTTTTCTCTAGTAAAAGGTGTATTGTCTTTTCTTCAGAAGCAACATACTTGCTTTTATAAATTCCTGGGGATAGCCATTACCTATGATGTATCATCTGTGAGCTTGATTCTATAAATTGGTAGTTAATTTACATCAGAGATACTGAACATGGCATAGCTAAATGTTCTGCGTGCAGGGAACACATCCTCTAGTCAGTGCTGATGTTTGAATCCCCTTGTTTATCCCACTTCTCATCCCGAGTCCTTTCCCCTTGCAATTCCTTGTATTTTTGAGCTCCATCATGCTGAGGTACTATTCTCATCCTTAGCTCTCTGCAGCAACTCTGCGGCTGCTCAGGTGTCTGTCCTCACTTTCCCAGAGCACACCCAGAATTCGTGGCCCCTCCGCAGCCTAACTCTTTTTTCAAGCATGTTTGTCCTGCAGAGTCTCAATTTCATTTTTCTTCCCTGCAGTTGGAATGGAGTTATTTTATATTTACAGAATGTGAAAGATAAAACGAGCATGCAAAAAGTATAGCAGCGTAATACATAGTCACCAAAATATTTCTGTGTTTGTTTACTTTAGACTTTTGAGTTTATGCAGAGCCAAACTGACTTCAAAAATAAAGGACAGATGATCAGAAATGTGGATAAGGACAGCATGTTCCTCTGCTTTATATAGCATTGAGCATATTAATGGGTGCTCAATAAATGGTAATGATTTTGGAGACATGATGATTGATGTTTCCTGGATCAAAACATAGAGGTTTCGTTTAAGAACAGCCCAGCTGGCAGAGTGATCCTCTTTTGAAACTGTTTGTGATCAAAATATGTCAGAGCTGTATCTATGAAATACAGTAGGCAAGACTTTTTGTCAGTGGATTGGTTAATTTATTTTAACAGTAAACTATCAACTCTATCTTTGATTATTCATCCCTCCTGTCACACCATATTCCCATCAGTGAGTTACAGTGCTGCTCTTTTCTCTGCTTTGCAGATTTTGTTTCTTTTGTTGTAAACATACTGCTCTCAAAAAAAGGCTATGTATTTTTGGCATGAGAACACATACAAGGTACTGAAAAGAGAGAATTACATATTTATTTGTGTACAAAATTGTGCCACATGCATGCTTTGGACAGCTAGTATTGAGGGAGAGAAAACTATCATCCGTCTTCTAAGTAAGCCATCTATGTAACTCAGCTAATGCCGTCCTCCCTAGTCAGAGCACACCTCAGTGTGACTGGTATATCCCAAAACTCTAAGATCAGAAAATGAACATGTCTCTTACTTTGTCATCTCAGCTGATTGCTCCTCTTAAAGAAGGAATGCTTTTGGCTTTTGAGTTAAGAGGAGATGGCTTTCAAATTAATGGCTTCTAAGATACTTAGTACAGATACTCAGCAAAGCCCGTTAAAGCCATCGTTGATATTTCCATGGTTAAAGAAATCAGTGGGAATTAAAAAAGAAAGCAGGCCATTTTAAGTTTCTTTTCTCTCCCCCCTTTTCTTGAGCCCACCTCTTTCTCCTCCCCTTCTCTCTCCCCCCAGCTCTTTTTTCACCCTTAAGGAAAATAAATCAATTACAGTCTCCTTTCTGACCTTTCAGTTTGTCATGTATATTTTTCTTTTGGGTTTTTAATGCTTTTTGGATACCCTCAAGAGGAAAGTAAAATTTCTTAAGGAAAGACTCACATAGTTGATTACACTTCAAAAAAAAATGGGAATTCATTTCAAATGTTGGGAGCATATTTACCAGATAAAAGTAAAAAATTTCATGTAATTTTTCATTTGGGAAGCTTTTTATTTCTAAATTTGTATTAAAATGATTTTTTAAAGTAAAACGTGAAAATATGCTTTGTTAGGAAGTCCTAAAAATCTGAGTCTCTCCATGGGACAGATACTGTAAATATCCAGAGTAGACATTTCTTATCGTATTGATGTGTAGCAACAGCAACCCTTGAACTAGGGTTATTGACAAAATAGATTGCAACAGCTCCAAAAGAGCGGCTTGATTGTGTCTGAATGCATTTAGGCAGCTTTGATTCCTGAATTAATTATACAATATACTGTAATGCCACAAAGAAGAAGCCATTAAAGTCACTGTGTCAAAGGGAATTTGTGTATCAAGGAGTAGATTGGGGCGTGTAGTCACAGCTGCGAGTCTGGGTTGTATGAGGAGATCGTCTGCCCAAAACCGAGTTCTCCTACAACCCTCCGGTTACAGTGAAGGCAAGAGAATGTTGGTATTGCCAGCTCCACATGCTGCTGCCTATCTGGCCTTTTTTCCTCTGGGTGGTAATTTCAGCGCTCTATTACCTGCATTTAAAGTTACTGAATTTCCCTTTTCCCCCCAAAAATGGAAAAAAGTAACTGTTCTTACTTAAGCATTTGAGTCTAGCAGCCTGGGACATTAAACCCTCAAATACCTGAGCTAACGTGTCTTGTGAGAAGACTGCAATGATTGGTAGCACTGTAGTATTAGAAGCTATTTCAAGAAGAATGACTCTTCCTGACTGCTCCAGTCCTTGCCCCTTTCTCTGTCCAGTCTGTGTAACGGTGCCTGTGAAGACAGAGCCAGGACTCTGCTCTTGAAAAACTTGAAAACTTGTTTATCCTGTCGAAATGCTTGTGCACCCCATAAAGAAATTTGGTTCCTAATGGCAACTCTAATATTGAATTTTCAACATGTGTTGCTTTTCATGAGAGATGTGGACATTTGGAAAAAAAAAAAAAAAAGAGATCATTTCTCACAGGGGTGTTGTGATCTTCGGGGGACAGAGCCTCATGCCAACAACATACAAAACAAGTGGCTGGATCTAGGGCCTGAATACATTTGCTGCGAAGAAATCGGGAAAGAATCCTCTTCCTAGTGGCCATAGAGCAGCTTTTTGATCTGTTTTTCTGAAGCTGTGCTGGTCATTGTTGCTTTCTTTTGTTCCGCTTCTGCCTCCTTTTTCCCAGACAAGCCTGTTTGCTTTAGCCTGCCTTTTTGGTTCTTTGCAGAGCATCTCTGTAAAAAAGGATTTCAGAGCACATAGGTTTATGTGCCCTGTAAAAATTCCTCACAGATATTGCTCTACCGTTACTTAGTTCAGCATTTCTGCTGCCATAGTGCTCTTGACTGAAGGCATAAGTGGTATACAGGCCCCTGGATAGTTCCTTTGTGCTGGAGTAAATTTTACTTAAAATTTTTACTTGAAACAAGGATAATCATGTTTGCCTGTGGCACAGTTGCTTTGGCAGCCTCAGCATCTCAGCCATTTTATGCTCTCTCTTTTTTTAATTATTATTATAGCAGTTGTCCAAACATACAATCACATTGTACAATCTGTCTGGAAATTTTAATTCTGATGAGTGCAGAGGTGGGAAGAAGGAGGTGGCAAATTGAAGGTTTCAGTATTTTAAATTCAGCTTTTGCTTCAGTCTTCTAAGTGTTCCAGTCCTCCACTGTGATCACGTTACTGGGAAGTATAAGTGGTCTCAGACATACATAACTTGAAACCAGTATTAAGTCAATTTGATATTGGTATGCCGTGGATTTCATTTTCAATCACTCCAAAGCTAAGCATGCCATCTTAACCCACAATGTGTTTGCATTAGCTTCGAGACCTTTAACTGCATTGGCACTAGTAGGTGCCACTTAAATATTATAAAATATTATTCTCTGACTAGTGCTCCTTTAAACTAGGCTATTTAATATATGCACTGAATATTATACCAAATTCAGCTTTTGAGGAATTTCAAGCTTGTGGCCAGGGACATGGAATGGAAAGCATTGACTGTTAAATAACGTACAAATTAACTATCCACAAGTTTAACTCAAGGAACAGATTAATAAATCTGTCAGAAATGCCTATCCTCCTAAAAATATATTGTAATCTTAACATGTTACTGTAGCCTAGTAAAGACGTGGTGATATCAGCATAAATGATTTTATCTAGTATTTTTCTTTTCAAGATAAATCCAAAGGTGTTAAGATCACATTGGTTTTATGGTCATATTTGATATATGATAATATCATCTATGTCTGCAGAATTTATGATATTAATATGAGGAGAATGGTGGGATTATTATTATGGGTCACACAGTATTACAGATCCCAATAATAGTACACCTGAAAAAAGAAAAACCGTCAGCTGTAGTGTAGTGTCAGTGCCCGTCTTTTCAAGCTGTTGTAGTTCACATTAGAAAGAAGGCCATTTTAGCTAGGAGCATAACAATCTCATTGTATTAATCATTTTCTGTGTTTAAGCAATATGAGGATGTCTGCTTTCAATGGCAGAAATAAAATCCTTGACGGGAACAGTCTGTGAAATAAACTCTGAAGGGACAGTGAGACTGCCTCTCTTTACTCCCCGTGGCCTAATTAAATGGTGGAAAAGCCACCATAAAAGAAATTAAATTTAAAAAGACAGATTAGCAACAGGAAGGGTGTGGCAGCAGCCAATGTGCATGTGGCGCTTCATTTACAAGTAACATGAAGAGCGGTGGTGCTAAGAAGCGAAGTAGGGAGTCGCTGATCATGGGTTTTTAAAAAAGATTTTCTCTTTCGGCAATGACAGGATTCTCTAGTCTTGTCTAGTATTTTCCTTTTGCTGTATTCTGCAGCAATATAACGCCAAGAGGAAGAAGGGCATACATCACCAGATGTGCTATTCTGCTGGTAATATTTCATTTATAGAAAGTATATGAAGAAACAATTTATAATCAAGATTTTAAAGATGCTTATACATGCCTATACACGTTTTCCTGTACAAAAGTATTAGCACTGGACCCAGGCTTTTGCTGGATGATTTATATTTAAAAAAAAAAAAATTGCTGGGTTTTGTACCGAGATCTTTATTGCCAAAAAAACAAATTCAGCCATTGATTATCCTTTTGAAAGCAAGAGAGATTCAGCTACTGTGAACTGTTGAACTCATAAATAGCAAATGGTTGACTTTACTTGGGTAATAACATGTGGTTATTCCTGTGTATGACTGATACAGTACAACATGACTGGAAGACTGCAAACTGTCCAAGAATTACAATTATTTTGAAGGTAGAGGATGACTGTAGGGAAATTGCCAAGACTGTTCTGTCTGGTGCAGTGCAATGTTCTCCATCTTCATGCCTTCGCTGCTTAGCGTAATTTGTGTTTGTACATGGTTTGTGTTTACACTAACCTACTGTTAACGTTGACACTGATAGTGAAACAGCGGCAATGGAAATCAGTGCCCAAGGTGCTCCCCTCTCAGAGTTCCTCCTTACCATTAGGAGTCCTTCCCTTGCGGAGCAAAACAGCTCACTCGTTTGGTGGGGTTTTGCCTCTGTTGTTTTAGTTCAATAGTCATGTGATGTGTTCTTCACATAAAAGATATCCAGTAGAGTATCCATAAATCCAGGTGCAAGCAGTGTGCCTTAGTTTACTCTCTAACCCAAAAAGAATCCTATAGAGCTTTTTTTTTTTTTTTTTCTCTCCAGAGCAATAATATGTTCAAATCTTTTAACCAAATAAAGTTCAGTGCTCTCTTGGCACTTAGAGGCACCTGTTTGGGAGTGCAGCGTAAAGATGAGCTGTAGCTATGTGGGGCACCACATAATTTAAGCATTAAACATTAAGAAAAGTTTCTAAACAAACTTAACAAAGCAGCACACCAAAATATTCTCATGCTCCAGAAATACCGCTGGCTTGGTCACTAGGCCCAGGTGCTGAGTCCTCAAGTTTGGAGTCAGCTGTCAGCCCCCCAACACCTCCAGCCACCTCTCAGTTGCAGGAGCTTTCTCAAGGACCCCAATTTGGCCAGTGGAAATATCCATAGAAGCAGTCTGATGGATGGCTTTTCCTCCTCAATTTATGCATTGATGTTTCAGGAAAAGTGGTAAAACTGTTTCCGAGGAGGTACTGTGCCTACAGATATTCTCTTTCACAGAGTACAGACCGATGGCCATTGAGCCAATGATCATGAGGGGGAACGGGCAAGAAGTTTCTGTGTTCCCTCATTCCCTCCCCGCATCCTTGGAAGGGAGCTATACTGCTTTATAATCCCCAGTCTGTACCAAGCATGGAGAGTGCTTCATCCTATGTTATGCAAATACCGGACCCCAGGCAACAGAGAAATGGGGAAAAACTTGGCCCTGACTCTTCTCTGTAGGCCAGACAAATTACCCAAGCTCACAGAGAAAACGGGATGCATTGTTTGAGGTATGGTATAGTGAAAAAGTTCCCTTTATGTGCTTTTTGTCATTAGAATTTATGTCTCAAAGACAAGTCTTCCTGGAGACTTGCCTACAACATTTAGCCTTGCACTACCTTGAGTAGCATTTGTCTTTCAGACAAACTCCAGCCAGTCAGGATTGAACACCACCGCACAGAATGGACTTCGCAGGTTTAATTCTTAAGGCAGTAAATGTTACAGCAAAAATACTGGGGGGTAGGAATTATTTTCTGTGTTTTTTTTAAAGAGGAAAAAATTATTAGATATTTCATCAACATGTTATAGCCATAATGCATTCACTATTGTTCTGAAAACTACCATCGCCTTTCACTGTTATTGTATGCTGATTTTTATGTTATTGAATAAATGCTATTGGACAGAATTTCAATGATGATGTGCAGTTAAATACTAGGATTTGGGGAATGAGTAGAGGCTGCTTGGTGATAATAAATGTAGGAAAAGGTGTGAGTGAAAAAGCAGTTGCTTCTTTATGGGTAGTAATATATATGGCTGTATGCTCATTGCGTTAGTATCTATCACATGAGTTTTTGTGTTAGAAAACATGATACTTGAGTTTTTATGCATGTGCATTGCTTAGTGTTATGTTTGTGAGTTTCATATGTCCCGAAGGATAGGCGTATTTTGTATGTATTATGCTTTTCTGTGCTTTGTTATTGCCAGAAGCTTGAAATCAATACCGCTTTTTCCTTCTGATAATTAAAAGGATGGTTTATCTTTATATGGATCTTTAATTTTAATAAGCTAATAATTCTGATTTTAGCTACTATTATCTTAATAGCTAAGCCTTCTTAAACGTTTTTGTCATAATTCCTTTGGATAGTGTTGCCATTTTTCAGCCTACATGAATCCTTGCTCTGTAGTGACGTCTGCTGGAAATGGTAAACTGAAATGTTCAAGGGCATATTTAAGTTTTCAATTCAGGGTGGCTTGGTCCTTTTACGTATGTGAAGTATGGACTGTACAGAAAAGTGACATTTGCATTTCCCCATTCCCTAAGCAGGTGTTGTTTCTGCACTGGACTTGGTAGAATTTGGGCTTTATCTAATGATAAACACACACTTTGCCTTGCAGCATATTCCAGCAATGTAATTCATGACACTTGTTCTATGCTTGTCATAAAAGTTGATGGTTAGAAGTCATCAAGTTCTGAGAAATAAGTGTTTATGCTTTGTATCAGATCCATAGTGAGGTGTTTAGGTTCAGTTATTCAGTACTTCTTACTGACAATCCTGTCACCAATATTTAAATAATTATAGGGGAGCCAACGAAAGAAATTTATGCTTTTAATCTGACATTTAGAATTAGGTTATATTTGCTTTATATCTTAAAAAAAGTATAACATTCAAAACAGACACCAGACATTTTGCATTAGGTGTAGAAAAGGAAAATAATGAGCCCATTTTTAAATGAATTCGAAAAGCAATCTGATTTTAGTTCTTGCAATGCAGAGCAAATAAAATAAAAACTATCGTACTTTATTTACTAACCGATGAATTGAATTGTCCGCCTTTTATTACAGATATAAAGCAAAGACTATGAAGAGGCAATCATTTTTGCGGCTATCAGACTTTCAGTAACGTATCTCTTGTGGTTTAAATAACAGATAGTTTAAGTGTTTTTCCATTACCTTCGTGTAAATGAAAAATGCATAAAATATTTTAACAAGGCAAAGTAATCCAAGGAGATTGTTATTTTGTGTTACAAATTAGGTTATTTCTGTCATAAAATTAAAGGAAAAAAATCAACGCAAGGACATTTCAGCTTAATATCATTTACCAGAAGGAACATGTAACAGATTTAATGAGCTAGCAGGTCACCTGAATCCAGCTGTTTCCGACCAGCTTTATGAAACAGAGAATGCAGCTAACGGTAGGAGGTAAGCATTATTACAAGCTCTCAAGGAGTTACAAAATCGATTTCTGCTTGAATGAATTAATTTAGATTATCAATTTATAACCAGCTACACGAATCCCATCAACTCAACAATTCAGTGAATGATCAGGCTCAGCCCTTGCAAGAGCTTAACAATTAGAGAGCTCTATAGTTATCTCCTGTCCTATGGTGTCGCTAACAAAGTTCCTTAGTTTGACAGAAAGAGAAGGAAAATGTTTGCTTAAGGACATTGCAGGAGTGAAACACATCTTAGGTGAGGGAAAAGAGCAGCTACGGTAAAGCAACTGCATTCTTGTGTCTTACCTCCTGGGGAATTCCTCCAGAGGTGACTGAAACGCAGTGATTCTTTTTACAAGCAAAAGAACATGACCAGTGCAGGGAAGACACCAAAGCATCTCATTTCAATCACGTACTTCTAAAGAAAATAATTAAGGATTGGATGCAAAAACCAAAGCTTACAACTATCGCATGCTCTAGAAGTTCATATGTGTAGTGCTATTAAAAATGTCTTGCCTTTTTGCTGAAATGTAGCAAGCTGGTTTCTCTTCCTCCCTGTTCTAGTGCAGTCATTTAAACCTGTGCAAAGAGAATGTAAATTGCTGCTCCTCAGAATGTTACTGTTTTACATTTACTTTGCACAAGCGTTAAATGGCTACTCAGGATGCAAATCATTGGTGATTCAGGCTCTTCATGTTTTAATCTTTGACTTATCTCCTTCTTCTAATGTTGCAAAATGGTTGTGAGTAAAAGGACATTTTCTGTGCATCGGTTACTGCTGTCTCTCTAAGTATAAAATACAGTGGTTAGTCTTCCTTGCCTGTTCAGTCATTTTTGGCACCATCTTCACTGTCTCAGAAGACAAGAGTGGCACAGTAAGTACAGCACTTTAATAGCAGCATATGATTTACCACAG